>NC_142569.1:8099342-8402631 GCF_041283825.1 Pyrus communis
TTTCTTGTCATTTTTTCAATTGCTGTATGTAGATGACCAAAGCGAAATGTCTTTGAGCTCCTTACAAATTCGGATTACTGATTTTGTTTCCTGCTTTTAAATTTGAATGCAGGTCTGTCCAATCTGCCTAACTAATCCAAAGGACCTAGCCTTTGGCTGTGGACATATGGTGAGCTGCACTAGCACAACCATTTGTCTTTGTTCCTTCCTATTTTACATGGCACTAACAGTTATTTCATTGCAGTCCTGCAGAGACTGTGGACCGAGATTGTCCGCCTGTCCAATTTGCCGGCAGCCAATCCGCAGTCGTCTCAGGGTTTTCGCTGGATAACCGCACAAAAGGATTCGTTCGTTGTTTACCAGATTGTGTATATGTAGCTTTTAGAGATTGTCTGCCTTCCGTCAGTGACATCGGGGTGTTGAATTGCGCCAGATCGCAGAGTCCTGCTTTCTAGCTCTAATGTGTAATGCTGCTTTACTTTTAATCATCTGTAAGATGTTTGGTTTGCTTAAAATCGTCAGAACTCGTGAGTTGTGCTTCTTCTGTCAACTTTTGTGAATTAGCGAGAAAATTGATGGCGTTATAATTCGTTCAATTTGCTGAAGAATCAAGTTAATACGAAAATGAAAAGCGTAAACTTTGTAGAACAAAATGCATTAGGTCAATAATCCAGAGCAATTGCTCTAACAGTGACAATGTTGATTATCCGTAAGGTTATCAAATTGTATAGCTCGTCTGGGGCACGACAATCACTTTAAACCATCACTGTTTCAGTGTTTCTTCTTCCATTATCCTATCCAGTCTCTGCAATGTGTTGAAAATCTGGTCTGTATATGGGTGAGATTCGTCATCTGCTCCAAATGTGTGATACATACATTCCACCTCGATTGAACTACTTCCGGTTGGTTTCTTGAGGTTGTTGTCTCTCAGTAGCTTCCTCACTCTACCAGCATCCTCCCATCTACCTGCATCTTCATACATGCTGGCCAGAAGAATATACCTCCCAGAATTTTCAGGGTCCAAAACAAACAACTTTTCTGCAGCTTTTTCGGCGAGTTCCATGTTATTATGTATTCTACAAGCTCCCAGTAAGGCCCCATATACATCTTTACCTGCTTCCATGGGCATGGTTCTGATAAGTTCGACCGCCTGGTCAAGTAAACCAGCTCTTCCCAGAAGGTCGACCACACAAGCATAATGTTTCTCGCTTTTCGCTACTCCATATTCTCCCATTTTCTCAAAAAGTTCCAAGCCCTTCGTGATGAACCCCGAGTGACTACAAGTGGACAGCAAACACAAAAATACAATACCATCCGGGCGTAAGCCAGACTCCACAAACTGCGAAAACATTTGGAGTGCCTCATCTGCATGCCCATGCATTCCATAACACCGCATCATCGCACTCCACGCCCCCACATTTTTCTCGCTGATTTGATAAAAAATAACTCTGGCAGTGGTTACGCGGCCACAATTTGCGTACATTGTAATGAGAGCGCTGCCTAAAACAGCGTCGACTTTCATACTTGACTTTATAATGTAAGAATGAATCCAAAATCCAACTTCAATAGCTGATGCTTCAACACAAGCCGGAAGAATGCACACAAGAGTGGCATGGTCAGGCAAGCATGCAGCACGATCTTGCAGCATGGTGCGGAAAAGCATGAGAGCCTCGTGAGGATTTCCATTTGCCGTATACCCCGAAATAATGGAATTCCAACTTACAGAATCTTTCCCAGGTATTTCATCAAACACTCTTCTCGAAATCTCAATCTCCTCACACTTGGAATACAAGGCAATAAGAGCATTCCCAACGAACAAATCCGAGTCTAGTCCACATTTCACAACATGTCCATGAACAATCCGACCTCGTTTTCCATCTCTCATTGCACAACAAGCCTTGAGCACAAAAGGGTAGGTGTACCTATTTGCAGGCACACCACTCAACCGCATTCTATCATACACATTGAATGCTTCAACAAAAGGACCCACATTCGCATAGCCCTGAATAACCATGTTCCACACAAAAGCATCTCTCTCAAGCAATCTATCGAACACCTTCCGTGCAGCTTCCATGCTTGATTCACTGCACTCCACATACTTTCCAACTAGCTTTGCAACGACAAATGGGTTTTGCTCAAAACCTCCAGTGGTTATCTGGGCATGGAGTTTTTTGATCGAATTGGTGCTTTTACAGTGTTGCAGTAAGTAGGTATAGTGATAAGAGTCTCTGCAATGAAGTGTCGTGTATGTTCCGCCACCAATGAAAAACCCTAATAATCTGAAGGGTTCCTTCCATGAAATTAAAACCTCTGCTTGTCTGGCTAAACCATTTATCTGGGTCTTGAGTAGCAGCACCATTACAGAAGGTACAGGAAATTACCTAGATGGTACCATTGCAGCAGTCTATCTGTGTCAATGGCAATACAAGCTCACAAATTCTTAATGGAATGCAAAAGGGAATGAGTTCCGCTTCATTGCCCTGTAGTCCAACCCCCCAATAAGCAATTCTAATATTTAATTCAAGAAATAAGGTTGCATGAGAATTTTTATCGTTCTAATTTAGACACTGCTTGACTCCTTACATGTAAAGAGTCATTCTTTCTTACACGACGACCTAACATTATTTACTGTACAAATATCATAATCTGAACCGTTCATTTTCTTTATCATCATCTAAAGATCATTTCTAGAAAAAATCATTTTATTTGAATATCGTTTAATCATTCATATATATTAAACAAATTGACGGTTATGAATCATCTACTTGTTCAATTTATACGAATGGCAGAACGGTCCTCAACTGAATAAAACATTCTAATGATTTTTAGATTATGATAAAAAAATATATTAAATGGTTTGAATTATGATAATAATTTCTTCCACTTCAAGTCCAATTAAGTTTTTTTATTTGTATTCAATTTGAATGAGGTCCTCTAGTTCTTGCTACTACAAGCGCACACATTCTATGGTCGAAGGCACTTTCTCTTTAAGGTATTGTATGGCGTGGCATCTTCCGATCACTTCATCTTCGACTTCTTCGATGGCGAGGGCTAAACCTACTCCGGCAGATCAAGTACATGACATGTTCAACGACACGTCTACGAGCTCGATACCCTGCCATTTGATGGGGCATTTGACAGCTTTCTCAATCTCTCTCGTTTCCCTGCTTGCAACAGGTTGTCACAGTTTCACTCATCTTGCAACATATCAATTCTGTCGTCCACCCATATTGTAGCAGCGAAAGAGTTGCATCAAAATTATCCTCACTCGTTCGACCAAAAAAACCAAAAACCCATCCTTGCTCACTCTGTCGATATGAGATACCAAAATTTAAACCTTTAAAAATTCAATTAAAAGTGTTTGCACCAGCACCAGAAGCCCCCAGTTCAACTTTGCCATCCCAATATCGCTTGTATAAAAATAAAAATGCAATTTAGAGTTACACAGGACCACTCAAAACCAGTTAGTAACTTAATACGGCACTAACCGCGTTTGGACACACTCCACAATATTTTCTCATATTCCAAACCGTTCATGATCTTCATTCAAAGTTTATCCTTGCAAAATTTCGTCTAAGTCGCAAAGCGTTTCAATATCTAATTGTGACAAAAATCAAATATCTAAAGTGGTTAAAAAGCAGACACATCCCACAAAGTTGTGCATCAGTATAACATCAAAAACGCAAAAACCCATCATCCATGTAGTTGTTCTGAAGAAATATACAGATACCCTTGACAGCATAACTCCATCTACTTCTGTTCTTTCTCAGATTCAGTGTTGCTTGGCTTCGGAATTGGTTGAATTCTCACATATGGATTCCTAGTCAATGTCTCTCCTTTCAGTGCAGCAACATAGCGATCGTTTGTGTTCTCCTTTCGCTGCAACTCCCCAAGGAATTCTGCCAATCTTTCTTTATTTACTTGCCCCATCCTCTGATTCACAATTTCAAGCAAAAAACTGTCAGCATTTGTGGTAATTCAGAGTACGAAACTGTTTCAAGAACAACCCGAAATTGAAATCCATCTGAAATGTACAAGTTAGCTTAGCTTTCAATAACAAGATGTTATAAAACTAACATGAGATTTCTTCACTGTTTCCGATCCAATAGGGATCAGTACGGAATGCCTTTGTAATAGGTGAGACACAAACGAGCAATGGTTCCCCGACAAGATTTGAGTTGATTTATTCACTGTTTCTGATGAATCAAGCTTATGGGAAGAATAAGTAAAATAAGGTAAATTTTGGAACCGAGACCAACTTAGAGGAGTTATCTACGAGCACTTACCTATTCTAGAGCCGAATGAGGAAAAATGGAAGCAAAACTTGCCCTCAAAACTTCCACTACGCTTCAAGACCACACTGAATTTTAGCAGTGCAAAAAATAAAGTAAAAGGCAAGCTCCTAAAGATTTTGTGATGCACAATCTTAGCAAAACAACCTTGTTAAAGATATTGGGGAAGCTAAACTACTTGGTTGAGTTGGTTCCATATCATCAAACACTGCAATTTTTCGACATTCTGGCATATGGATGTATGTGCTTCTTGTCGAAAACACTTTAAGCGCTTTAAGAACGCAAAAACATTTTCTCTAAAAGTAATGTCAGTCATTTTAAAAACGCTTCCAAACGAGCCGTACATGTGTTGTAAACTAGTGAGTGAAAATTATTCAACCAGATGCCTATCCTTTACCTAAAGTTTGAAGCTTACACACATTGGTTTCAACACACTAAATTTTCAGGTCACTTCATAGACAAAGACAAAGACAGTTCATTTTATCAAACACATTACTCATATAACATATTACAACTTCATGAACAAGTCAAGATTGCAGCTTTGAATTTGCATCAAACAAAAACAATCCACACAAACCTAATCATCAATTTGATCACCTAACTTCCTCGCGATTCGAAAAGGGGTTCGTCTAATACTCCATAAATTAACAATTTTTGCGTAATTACAAGCAAAACTCATTTCTTAAAGCCGAATATAACTTCAGAAAACCATGGAGTTTAACAAAAACGCACCATTGATTCGGGTCGGGCGTTGCGGCGGAGCTCGGCCTCCAGCTGTTGGTTTCCGGAGTTGGTCGTCTGCATAACGAAGTAACCAATAACGCCCGGAACGACGCCGCAGACGGTGGCGAAGGCCAAGAAGAAGGGCGTCGAGTCACGGGTCTTGTTCACTATCCACCTCCACAGCATCGGCATTCTCGACCTGAAGCTCGTCGGTCCGTCTCTTTTGCCTTCTCTGGTTTTCGGTTCGTTTTTCTTCTGTTCAGGTTGAATTGGGCTCTTATTGGACTTGACACGTGTCTTTCTTCCGTGGACCAAAGACTTAGTACGTGTCTGTAGCTGGACTGAGGTGTCACACATGTCTGAACCTTTACCCTGTAGGGCCCATTGGTTTGGGCCCAATGACAATGCTTTTCTTACAATTTTTTTGGTTGTTGTTGGCGGTGAGTATTTATCCGACCCAAGTGACTCGACCAGCCTATTCGAATTGTATGTGAATAGTTTGGTTTGGTTTGGTTTTGACCAAAGATACAAAGATACATTCAAACAACCTATAATACTATGATGCACATATAGTATTGTCGAAGTCGAATGCGTGCAACTCAACACCATCAATTTTAAGTGTGGTCTAATATCTTAGTAGATAGGTTGTTAACCTTCTACAGTTCTACCTAGGGTTTCGGATACAAAACTCCCTCTCTCTTTAATAATCCTAAAATAAAACTAAAAAAAAACCATGAATTATCCCTATTAATGATAGATTGGAATTTAAACATGAACACTAGCAAAGAGTCATCAAAGCCTGCGTCACTTTATTAGTTTAAGTTAGATGATTAACTACTTTATTAGTACAACTAATTAACTACTTATCTGGTGGTTTACACCTTTATTCCAATTGGTAAGGAAAGAAAACCGAAAATCAATCCCCTTGGGTCTTAGTTGCGGCTGCAAAGTGCAGACCACCACCAAGTCTCGGTGTTTGAGATTGAGTTGATCCAACTTTAACCCTTCAACTTCAAGTTGTTAGATAGGCATGAGTAGTTTAGGTCAGAAAACTAAAGCTGTTTTCATGCAGTTACCAAATGACAGATGTGGCCTCCCAGAAGGGGCAGAGAACCCACATGAATGATACATCCCACAGCCAGAAGGAAAAAGAAGAATCTAATTAAACGTTTGTCTTTTCTGCACGTAATAAAATGATGTCGACAGAGATAGATAGAGAGATATAGACAGAGCCGACATTTGAGAATCTTTTGTAATTGTTCAAAGCCAACCTTCTCTCTATATTCTCTCTACAGTCTTCCACAAGCGCCCACAACATCCCCACCACCATTCCCCCCCCCCCCCCCCCCCCTTTGCCCTTTGCTTTGCTTTATCTCTTACCCTTACGTAAGATCATCATCGTGTGATGAAAGGTTGCATGGCTTTAGAACCCATTTAAAAATCCACCTCTCTCTCTCTCTCTCTCTCTCTTTTTCTCTCTAACTGTGTTTAATATTGAATGACTAAAATACATGTTAGGAAAGTGGTTTACAAATTTAATATTGACTGAGAGTTCGAGTTTGAATCATGGTTATTATTTTATTAGGAATCAAGAGTGATTTGTCATTGGATTGGGGACTGGGAAGAGTTTGGAATCTCTTTATGCAACTGATCAAAAGCTCCTCCTTCAAGGTTGATCATCAAGGGATTGTTCTCTTACAGGGCATAGTATTGCGAAGGACGGTTGGTAAAGACCAGAAAAAAGTAATTCTTTGCAAAGACCTTATAACCCTCTAGCTCCCTCCCTTAATTAATCTCTATCTAAATGTAATTGGTTATGTACAACTCATTTGTTGTTGTGGCCATTTAGAGAAAGAAAAAGAAATATAAAGGCCTGTTTTTCTGGAATCATGACCATAAGTTCACTTCTCAACCTAAGAATTACTCTTGAACTAAGAAATTAATGCTAACACTTTAAGCTTTGCACATATTCCTAGTTCTCGCTAGCTTAATTTGATGGGTACATAATCACATGTCTCATAACTATAAGTTTTGCACATACGTGAAGAATATGGTAAATAAATGTGGCGGATTTAGCATTTTACCTTAGATCGATCGAAAGCCATTATTTTTACACCATCATATTATACTAAGGCCAACTTTCATTCCTACTCGACGAGTGAGTCTTGCAATCAAGCTTCCTTATGTGTTTGCACTTGAGGGCATGTGAAAGACTCTCTCATCACCTTTTTGGCTAAAAGCATGTGTATATACAAAATAATTATACGTACGGTTTAAGACAGCTTCATTCTATTATAAAGTTATAAATATCATTTCTAAGGCTACTCCATAATGAAATTTAATGATTGGAGTCCCCAAAAAATGATATCCGAATTCAAAATTGTTTGGTCATCTATGCAGAAAAATGCGGTTCATTGCGGATAATAAAAAATTGAATGGATAATCCTTGAAAGAAAACTAAAAATTGAATGTTCTGATTGTTGAATCACATCCTAACAAAAAAAAAAAAGATATTGAATACCATAAGGGGGATAGGGTTCCACCAATACTGGATATGTCTTCTATATTACTGATATCCTGTAAATATTGTGTTGATATAGGATGTCGGCCGGGTACCAAAATGGGTGCGGAAATATCTCGTGACATGTTGTCGTTATGGTTCAGTGATGTCCCAATACATTATCACACTGTGTTGTCGAGAATCTCACTTCATGAGTAGGAAAGCGAGATCACCCTTAAAAAGGAGCTTATACATCACTTAATGGGAAAGAATAGAACCCTATCCATGACCTAAACCTAATTAAGTTTATCATGAAGAGTATAATTTCATTGATATACACAACAAAAAGATACAACCATTATAAATAGTTGTGGATGCAAGTGGCCCTCTACCACAGTGGTTAAGAGGAGTGTTGCCCTTGCATCACCCCGTGAGTTTGAACCTCGTTGATTCCCTAATCTAACAAGTACGTCGTTTGACAAAAAAAAATAATACAGTTGTGGGTAAACTAAAATAAGGAAATGCAATGTAGTAAATACAAAGGAACCAATTGCAATCAACTAGGAAAAGGAAAGGCAGTCTATCAAGGATTATATAGGATTGGAACATTTCACGTCTGGCGACGTGATCTGAGAAGAGATTTTTTAACCTTAACATATTTTCCACACGCACCACCCATGCGGCTAACCACAATGGCTTTATATACGGTACACATAGTACCATTTGTTAGTTCCAAATTCTAGTCTGTTCATGTAAAAAAATCTGATCCACAAAATGTAGTACAACTACTTCTATAGGAAATTTTGGTTGCGTAGACAGAAGTATTGAAATTAGGATAGTGATATTCACACACTCTTCTTAATTTTCGGTCATTGAATCGAATGATTGAAGAAGATTAATGACAAAAAATTAACAAAAATAAATAGAGCGTAAAAATAAGTGTGTGAATAATATTTTCTCAAATTATGCTAGTAAATTGGTATCCATCTTCCTACATCTCGCATTGTGAAGCACAATAAAACATATGTAATTTCAACTTTTTTTTTCTGTGTGATTGCTATATATACACCGGTCCTTTTCCTGTCTAATCATGCGCGGCTCAGTTAATCAGTATGAGAGTCAGGCAGAGAGAGAGACCAGTCAAAGATTTGTGTCGTAATCATGAAAGATGTTAGCATGTCTTTACCCAAATGGAAATGATATTTTAAGGAAAGGAACTAAAGGTTCACTATAAAGAACAAAAAATGGTAAAGAAAAAGCAGTTTGGATGGCAGGAAAAATAAAAGGAAAATTATTAAAAAGAAAAAGAAGACTGTGACGGTGTGCCAGGTAAATTTGTTCAGTTGATCATGGGTCCCCCACCAAGTCATAAACTGTTGAATGATAAAAGTGTTCTTTTCCCTTTGTGATAAAAAATAAAAGAGATCATAATTATCTGATGGCCCCATCAAACTCATCATAGTAAAGCTGAAAATAAAAGAAAGAAAAAATATCCTCCAATTTGTTGTATGATCATGAGTTCTACTTCTTATACTGTAACAACTTGTTTTTTTCCAGAGTTATTGTATCTCTTTAATTTAATAATAAAAGTAAAATTACTTGCATGAAATATGTTCATTGACGCGTTACATCTTGATTTAATAATACAATACTATGAATATATATAACGCTGTTTAGGTAAGAACGGTATAATGAAGATAAAATTAGTTACAAATAAGTCCTTATCCAACAAGAGGGCTTATGAGAAGATTTAACAGTCTCAGTTAATTATTAGTTGTTCGAAATGCAATTGGATTAAAACTGAAAAGGATCATTTGATGCCGTGACTCATATATATCATTACTACTTTTATCTGTTCAATACCATGCATGAAGTACGTATGAACAGAATTGAATTGGGGTCCTTTTTTTTCGAGAAATATTGTACTCTGGATAATATACTTGTGCCCTATTCATATACCATATGAATATTGTATAATTATGTTCCCATCTGATTTTCATGCTAAAATATTGTATTAATCCATTACGACCCACCTCGTGGAAAAGTAGATCATCGTCATAAATCGTATGTTATACTAAAAGTACCAATACATGTATTGTTCATAGCTAGCTTTAGTTTTAGGGAAGACACTCTGTTCTTTGTCATTCAAGACATTACCGAGAATTGTATGCAAAGCGTTGTCCTATAAGAGAATATAGCTACTATATTTAAAGTATACTTATCAACTTTATTTCTTGTCCTCTTTGATGTTTCTTATCCACGATGATCTTGATAGAGTTAACATATGATTTCTCTTCACTTAAGTGTGATTTAAACCTAGTTAATGAACTTCTAATTAATTTCCCCTTCCTTATTGTTCCGTGTACTTTACATTATTCTCTAGTTTTTCAGATCGACTTCTTGTGCATTCTTTAACGTCAACTCGAAATTGGGGAATAAATCGTAAAACAAAAGGCCATAAAAAATGTTTAACCCTATTTATTAGGTTAATTGTTTTGTTTGGATCAATGGTAACATAATATTGTTTCAACGTGAAAGTTTACTGTGTAAGAATTTGAGTATGATTTGGTTTATTGTGGCCGGCTGTTTGGTTCAAATTTAATGCAGGAAGTATTGTAGGAAAATGTTTGGTTTAGTTTCAATTGAATAAGGATTGGAATGTGGTTAATAAGCCCTGTGAATACACTCATTATAGGACAATGATTGCTTGTCAGTTTTTCTACTTGGATTCTAATAGGAGAGATAAGTACATGCATATATATATATATATATATATGTATGTATGTATGTATGTATGTATGATGACCTCTAACTCTCACAAAACTACGTTTTTATATATTGAATCGAAAGCCTATTATCGATTAAGCATATCAGAGTTTTGACAGAGAGGAGAAGGACAGCCATTGAGCTCAACTATGGCTTCGTCTTCTACAAGTCCTGGATGTTTGATTGTTGGTTCTTATCATTTTGTCGCTTAGGGCAATTATAGAGACTTCATAGTGTCATCATAGTGCCCATATAGAGCTTGTGTAGTGCATTTTAAAGCCCTTGTAGTTTTGATTAATCTCGTGGTTTATTTGCTTAATCTTGGTCTTGTAATTGAGCGTGTATACTCTAACGTACTCTACAAGGTTATTCTCATTGTTCTCCCTTTTCTTTTTTAAAAGGAGGATAAGTGGTGGTAAACCACAGTTATCCACCTTTTTCGGGAGCCGAAAAGACTTACAGAGACATTTTAGCCTCCTCTGGCCACAAGTCTGGCTTCCACACCAGCAGCAGATTTCGAACCTGAAACCTCTAGTTTTTAGTTTAAAAAAAACCTCATAATTTGTTATTTACTACTGCATGTTCAGATGGCGTTATCCATATTGAAATTTGAGGAGCTTCCCCCCCCTTTTTTTTCCCTTATCGCATGAATCGATCACTTGAACCAAAACCTTTAATTAGAGGGAGACACAGTTTTTTTGTTTGTTGAGTCGATTAGAGAGAGAAATAGTTGAACAAACCTACTGCCTACGTTTATGATGATCTCCAGACCTCATCAAAGAGCTACTCTAATCCCAAATGTTCATAATAAGCCCTAATGTATACCTAGGTATGCAAAGAATATAAGAATGGATTGCAAAATAACCAAAAAAGCTGTGGAAAATGATAACGTCGTTGATTAATGTATTCAATAGTACAATACATCAAATATTGTACGTATAAAAGTAAATAGATCGATCAAGTAATGTATACAATAGGGTTTGTGATTGGAGAGGGATTATTAAATAAAGGATTAGGGCATAGTATTGCGTGTTGTAGGGTATGGACGGTTGAGTGGCCCACACAACCTTTTGAGAGGGCCTCTGTTTTTTGTTGGTTTGTGAGCAGACAAAAGCAGGGAAGCTTCTTATCCCTCCCCCTGGGTTTTCACACAAAACCTTACACATGGAATCTCTTCAAAAGCCAAGATCCAAATATCACCATCCTAATATAGTAATATTCCCTCTCTGTTCAACCCCACTTCACAGTCTTAGCTACCAAAAAAACCATTCTCTCTTCTCTTGGATCTCATCAGTCATGGAAACAGGAATATAAGTAATACTTGGGAAATCTAAGGGCAAATGTTAATTGTAGCTTTGATGCCAACAGCGGCCTATAAAGTCCATTGTCTCACAAGCCGGTTTATTAGTTCAAGTCCAGTGTTCTGTTCTCTCTCTCTCTCTCTCTCTCTCTCTGTGTTTAACTTCATCTCTCTCACAGTCACACACTCAGAGAGTGCTGCAATGGCACCCATGAGTCTTCCTCCTGGATTCAGATTCCACCCAACAGATGAAGAGCTTGTTGCTTACTATCTAGATCGAAAAATCAATGGTCGCACCATTGAGCTAGAAATTATCCCAGAGGTCGACCTCTACAAATGTGAGCCATGGGATCTGCCTGGTAAGTATTTGATTTTGTTTTTTGCGTGGTGTAAATATATAATTCTAGTAATAATAATATGAATTTCAAGCGAAATTAATGAAGAAAGTTGAGGTTTTATCACAAAACCAATTGAAAATATATGGAATAGTCCAACTCCTTGCAAAATCCCTTGATTTCTCAATGTAGGATTCACACTCTCAACACTTGAATTCATTACAACAGGACTCCAGAAGTCCTATAACTGTGCATAGAGTTTGACATATTCTGTTTACTGTAGATAAGTCATTTCTTCCGAGCAAAGATATGGAGTGGTACTTCTACAGTCCGAGGGATAGGAAGTACCCCAACGGGTCGAGAACGAATAGGGCCACTCGAGCTGGGTACTGGAAAGCCACTGGAAAAGACAGGGCGGTGAGTAGTCAGAGCCGTGCTGTCGGCATGAAGAAGACATTGGTGTACTATAGAGGTAGAGCCCCTCATGGTATTAGAACCAACTGGGTTATGCATGAGTACCGGCTGGTCGATTCTGTGTGTGCCAATGCATCATCATCTCTAAAGGTATATATAAGTATTGTATCACATCACTGGTTGTATGGTTTAATATGCATCTAATGACAATGAATAAGGGCTAGCTGCTTGATTCACTGAATAGGATATAATTTAACTGTATCAAAAACAGTATGCCACTGTTAGTGTTCCCGGGGGGGGGGGGGGGGAGAGAGAGAGAGAGAGAGAGAGAGAGAGTTCTTGCACCCTTATAAATTAGGGTTTGGTGAGTTTTCCAAGAGAAAAAAGATTTTAGGGTTTCTGATTCTTTAATTATATACAAATTATTGTAACTACCATAGAAGAATTATTGGTTAATTAGGGTTTCCAATTAAGATGTACATGAATCCAGTGCTTGACTGATATATTAAAGAGCACTTCCCAGTATGCACTTTAACTAGTGCACAAAGCAGTTAGCTAGGAACATTAATTGAATATGAACATCTTCCTGTATAAATATCATAAATATCATCATATACAGGTCATAGTTTACGGCATCATTTGTACATATGTAATGTCTTGGACTCGAATAAAGGCAAATTTCAATATCACTCTTTGTATTTTTTTTATTGCTTTAATTTCTTTCTTGTCCTCTAAAAGGAATTAGCTTATCAACATGATGATTAAAGACTCTTCAGTCTACACTTTAGGTGTACTTGCTAGTATCTTTTTCTAGACTTTAGCATCAGATATATTTCTGCTCTTTTTTTCTCTCTTCTTTCTGGATTTGCTTTTCAGTTCTCGTCTTTGTTATGCTTACATGTATGTATGTAATTTTATCATGCCATGTTTAACTTTTTGGTTATTTTGAACTACCACAGGATTCTTACGCATTGTGCCGAGTGTTCAAGAAAACAATACAAATGCCCAAGAATAACAAAGAAGAAAAGCCAGTTGGGATTAACAATGCAGACAAGGATTCAATCTGGGTCTCCAATGAACAATTGTTTGGGAAAGAAAATAGTGGCATTAATGAGGGAGCTTCAAGAGGGATTGAAACTGATCAAGATGGGAATTATTCCAACCATGATTATCCCAAATTTCCATCTGACACCTCTTCTTCAGATCTCACTCAAGGCACACCTACTGAAAATGGCATAGCTGATGATTTACAAGCTCCATTTGCTTCTGATGAAGCAAACAGTTCAGCTGATCTATACTCTTTTGGTGTCCACTGCTCCTCAGATCTAATTCAGGTTTGTACAAAGTACCATGTACAATTTCATTTCTTCGGAACAACACATTTACGCGCTCATGATAGGAAGTGGTACAATGGCATTAGTTGGGTCATAGGATATAACAGGATCATATGATAATAGTCAGGGTCACTTTTTTTTAAACAGTCTGTATATTATTATGTTATCAAACTATTACTTAAACATTATATTTAAGCATACATGATCACATAATCAATCATTAAGATTAATAGTTTTGCAACCATACGCCTACATTTATAACAAAATAATATGCTCTTTTAAAGTCTTTTATAATCTTCCTGATATGATTGCTTCCTTTGCCAGGGCTACATTTTGGGAAATATTCTACTCTTGTAAATAGCTAATCTGCTTTACCTCTAAGGCTTCGTGTTCACACCCCATATATATAATTATAAGTTGAAGCTACGTAAATGAATCATGATCATGGGCACATTCAAACACGCGCAAACCCTACTATGATTGGTTGGAAGTGGCCCACAAAACAAGGCATTGGAGTTTTCTTTTGATCTTAAAGTAACAAAAGTCGCAAGTAATGAGCTTTATATCTTTTGCTAAAGCTTCATTCAAAAATCTTTATAGTAGACTGATCCAAATGGGCTTTCTTCATCAACTTCTATAACTTCTTTTGACTGACTCAAACGTCTTTCTTCCTAATTTTCCTCAGAAGTGCTCCTCTCCAACTTCTCTATCCCCAATGCCTTTTAGTTTTAGTCATCTCCCTAACAATTTGAGCGCTTCCCTATTTCTCTTTTTTGAAAGAAAAAAAAAAAGCTGTTTGAAATCGATTATGTATTAACTTTCCAGTAATTGCTTATATGAAATTCATTATATATATATATATATATATAATTTGTTTACAATAAACTTCGTCATGTTATTTTCCATATATACATGTCTACTTAATGTGTGTGTATGCACCAAAACACTAATTTATTGTATCCGCTTGCCAAATAATGCAGGAAACGTATATACCACACAATACGAGCGTATTGAATAGCTATCAATTTCCTTACCCACCCTTACAACTTGAAGACTTCCCGCAGATCAATTTAGCTGCAGAGACAAAAACAGCGAAGCCCGAAATCATCGACGAGTACATGTTGTACGACAAGTTCAAGGGTTACATGAATGGAACGTTTGAAGAGATCTTCTCTTTATGTTCCTCTCAAGACAACTCTGTGGCCTTCTCCATGCAAGACTAAGTACTATACATACTAACACTCACATTTTCATACTACAATTCATTCATACACAAAGGTAGAATTAAAATATTGTGTTCCACTGGCTAAATAACTAGCAGTGGTGGAGATTTCGTATTGCCAGAAAATGAGATTATCATGATAAGGCTATATATAAAGTACTTCACAATGGAGAATGAAGTACTTTATATTATTCCCAGAGCATAATTTTTTTTTTTCTTACATAATTTTCCTTGTATTGGTTAATTCCCCCCTTTTGCATGTTGGTGTTGAATCGTGTTAGGTCAATTTTGGGAAGGGAAATGGATAAGCTGATTATTGTAACGGTATTATTTGGAAAGAAGAAGATTGTTGGAACAGTGTACGCGTCTCTCCATTGGAAAATGGTTACTATATTTACATGGATTATATACTTAAACTAAGTACTTAATTAAGTAACCAGTTAGATAACCATGAGACTTGGACAATTAACTCAAAGATGGTGGTCGAGGTTTTGAACTGACTAGGAACTGTATAGTAATTCTGATACGATATTAGACAACTACTGAATCCAATTCCAAATGCATCTTTTAAGTTATGGAAGTGATCAACAGTATATTAAAGTAACAGTTTACAAAAATTATGAAATCTTTTCTCAAAAGTACAAACTACATCAACCATTTTAGGCAACAGACTTCCAAAGCTTCCTGCCAATTCTACAAGTTTTATTTTTTTGGGAAACTGATTAATATATTAAACCAGAGGAAAGTCACAAAGGGCAGAAAGCCAACAAGGGCAACCGAACAGAGAATACAACTAGAAGTGAGAGAGGGGGTAAAAACCGACACACCCAATGCCTTGGCGTCAACCCAAATTCACAACAAAAAACTAACTCGGGGGGGGGGGGGGGGGGGGGGGGGGGGTGGTGGTGGGGGGCAAGGAAGGCCGTCTTTGTTTAGAATGTTTCATGGTTTCCATTACAAGTTTTTGTTCTGTAGTGGAAATCATGAAGCATTTTATCATGGGGTGTGACGGTACCGGCTACAGAAGCAATGTTTATGTCTAAGACTTGACCCGGAATTATACGCCATGTTTATGCCCAAGCTCCTATTACATATTTTTAACATATCATAACCTGAAGAATACGTTTGACCAAAAGAAAAAACCTTTAAAATATGAATATGTAAATTTTTCAACGAGGAAATATTATAGGAAACATATTCATTGGGCCGCTGTAACAACCAAAATTTTCCGGTGCATTAAAGAGGTGAACATGAGCAGTGCGATGAGGACCAATGTACATGTTGGGATTCATGACATTTACTTAGGAAGCCCAAGGTGCCACTAATCTACATTATTGAAAAATGAATTTGCTTATAAAGAAAAAGTATATCTAATCATGGACAGCTGGTGCCTTGAGTACTCCTTGAGAATTAGCTAGATTATTACAAAAAGTCAAGCTATAATATATTGTTGGCTATCCCAGATTGGTGAGGGAAATAAGAAAGAAAGAATTTAAATATGATTACTTTACTCTAACTAATATCAAGGTATTTTGTGATAAAACCTCATACCTAACGGATTGGGTAGATAGTAATTATGGGCTCTCGGCCCATAGACTTGAAAAATCCAACATGATATTAGAGTCAGGTTACCACCCCATGTAAGCCAAACAATTTTGGACTCCATGGAGCCGACCTCTGAGTTTCATCTCCACGTGTGACCTAATTATTAGGGTCCCATGTGCTGGGGCGTGTTGGCTATCCCACATGAAAAGAAAAAAGAAAAAAATTTAAATATAATTACCGTTCTAACTAACTAATACCGAGACTTTTTATGATAAAACTCCACCCCACACCTGACAGATCGAACATGTGATAATTATCAAATTGGAGAAGTATTAATGTTATTGGAGTGGGACCCTCGGCCCGTAGACCTGAAAAATTCAACATATATATGTATATGTCATCATTTCCTTTGGATTTTTCTCTTTAGCCATTGACAAAATTTATTTCAAATATAAACGGTTGAGCGCACTACAACAGTAAAATGTTAATATGTTTAGCAAAGATTTTTCCCTAGCTGAAATTCCAATTCCTCCCCAAGTATATGTTCTGGGCAGTTACTCTCGCGCTGTTAAGTTTCATGCGACGATTAATTCGCTGAAAAATTGTCAAAGAGTCGCAAAAAGGTGGTTCCCTCACCATAGGATACCTCAAAACGTGTAAAATCTGCAAAATATGGCCAGAAAAGTTCAAGAAAACTTGGTTAAATTGTATAAACGCAAAACAAGTCTAATATCTCCATGCAAAATTACACATAGAGTTCAGATCCTGAGATATTTCTCCACACGACATAAGTGTAGACTCGACAAAGCTAAAATCAACACTAGAACTCTCAAATATTGAAGCATGATCCATATCCTCAATACCCTTAATTTCCATCTGATCCAAGAGCGTATTTTTTTCTTGCTGTAGAACTACTTCTTCTCCCTTTGACTGCTCTCCCACTAATAAACTTGGTGCTTCAAATGGTTCAGCACCAGAAGCCCAGATGTTACTATTTTCCAAGAGACCAAACACTGATAGGTTCACCGAGGAAGACGGCGATGAAGAGGAAATATTATTGATCATTGTGCTGTGATCAGTGGATTGTTGATGAGGCAACCTGGTGATGTCATTGAAGGTAGGATCGTCAACCCTAGTCCAAGAAGCATTACTAGGGTTTTGACCATGATCATGATATTGATCAGTAGATAATGTCACATTAATAGTTGATGCATTTATTTCAGTTAAAGGTACTGAAACGGGTTGCTGTTGATTATGTGACTGCAGTAGTGGTGATTGGCTGCTGCTTGCAGCGTTGTTAGAAGCTGACCTCTGATGATGAGAATTAGGAAGCAAGTTGTGGGTTTTTGGGTCTAAACCTTGTGACATGAGCTTTTTCTTAATACATGAATTCCAGAAATTCTTCACCTCATTGTCTGTTCTTCCAGGGAGATGCTTGGCAATCTGAGCCCATCTGTCACAACCAAACCAAACAACATCAAATTGTGATGAATCCACTTTTTCTTTCGTCCTTTTGGCATATGATGGAATAGAGTAATGTTAGAGAGAACATTAATTTTATTCACATAACGTTAGTTGAAATTAATGATGTGGGGTGCTACTGCTAATTAATTAACAACTGATCATAGTAGTTGATGTAATTCTACAACTGAGCATAATCGATGGCCTCTAATCTTACATTCTTAAGAAATGAAATATTGTTTGACAAAAAATTAACAAAAAATTGGTTAATTAAATCCTCACTTGTTACCCAAAATTCTGTGAACATCAATGATAGTCTGTTCTTCTTCAGGAGTAAAGGATCCCCTCCTGAGTTCAGGTCTCAAATAGTTTATCCATCTCAACCTGCAACTCTTGCCACACCTTTGCAAGCCTGCCAGTACCCCAAGCTAAAAATAAAACTTTCTCACTCACAAACTCATGAACTTGATAAATGTAATCAAGTATATGTATGTGTGTGTGTGTGTGTGTGTATATGTATATGTATACCTGCATGTTTTGGGACAGAACTCCAGCTGCCATGACCATGGGTGGTAATGTGTTTCCTGAGCTTCTCATCTTCTTCAGGTGACCATAGACCTCTCTTCACCTTCTGTTTGCCGCAGCAGCGGTGGCCCATCTCAACCCAGCTTCAATACGCTCTTCCTGATCTACATTTGTATATCATACATACTAAAGGCCATCACTCTAACGGGCGGTTTCTGTGCTTGTCATTAGTAATGAATTATCTACACACAATATATTTACTTATATATAGACATATACTTGTTTATAATCAGACGTAAAATATGTCAGTTTTCAATCCGAATAGATAGTCAATTATTTGATTAATTAATTAATGTAAGAGAGAGACTCCTATATATACTACTGTGTCTGACATATGCATGACCAACCTTTAAGTATAATATATGTTCGATATTCATAATTGATTGCTACACAATTACATTGCACATTCTTTCTACAACAAGGATCCTTATTGTAAGTTAAAAAAAATGCACCCAACTTTCTTAGGACTACCTACCCCATAATGCATTTTAAGGACTGAAACCATTTATATTTTAGGTTCTCAATCAAAGGTTATCTCTAAAAATATTATCCAAATCCAAAATTGTTCTTCAGACATATAGCTAAAATGAAAATGCAGATAAATAAAAGAGATGTTATTCACACATTCATTTTTACTTCTGCACACCATTTTACCTCTCACCATGTAACATGCTTTTAACACCAAATTTTTTTTTTCATCTTTTAAAATTTGGAGTGTGCTAGAGCCCAGAGCAGACACTAGCTGGCTCCGCCCTTGCCTATAATAAAGATATGCACCTTCTCCAAAATTAGAGGAAACCCACATGTACAATATATAACATTTGGGCAACATTAGGGAGATCCCTTTAATTTATCTTCACTTGTGTTTTTTAATTGGGATTATTATGGACCCTCATCAAACAGTAAGAATCCGATGGACCCCAATCCAAAACACATTTGAGAATTGCCAGAATAATAACATAGGATGCATCCATGAGAGGGAGGGAACAACATTTAATTGATTGACTTGAACTTTATTGGCCTTCTCTTAAGCCATCGGTCGCTAATCACAACTCCATCACAGAACTCATGTCAAGCTTATGTTCATGTCATACCAGTGTTACTCTAATTAAAACAAATAAAAAGCAAATATATTAGGGCTAAACAAGTAACTAAAATCTCTTTAATAAAATTAATTGAAGATCTGCAAAATTTGGTCATTACTCTTTCTCTGTATCATGTTTCTTCCCATTCAATAATTGGGAAAGCTTTCTAGCCACTATGGCTACGGGCAAAAACATATGTGCTTGCTTAAACAAGCAACGTCTCCCCTTAATTTAGTAAATTGCTTTGCCAAAGTAAACAAAAAGCCTCCACTTCAAGTATATACAAAAAGTTGGGTTTCCAAAAACGTGCAAGTGATCATCAGAATATTCAAAACAATAGAAAAATACATTGATAAATGTTTGAGGTATATGTATCATAAGCTAATGAGAGAAGAGGGTACCGCTGATTAACCCAAGAATGTAACAAGAGGCTATTATGTTGTACTAAAAACTGAAGCTTCCCACGTCGATTATCTCAGCTAAAACCAAATACTGGCTATCTTTCAAGCTACCTATGGGTGTTTTCCCTTGTCTTACTCATGCTTCATATTTTAAATTAAGTTCAACTAAAATGAGTAGAGGCATAATGACTAGGAGCAAGAGAAATTGGAGTACAGTTAGAGAGCACACATTCCAAAATACTATTATTCCACAATTGCAAATTCATCAAAAATAGAATAAAATTCGTCAGCCACATATTTGACTTCTTCCTAAACCCAAAATCCTAATCACAAGGATTGAACTTTGCAAGTCGCATAACTGAAGGCACCACGAGATAAGGTTCGCACCAACCTCTGATGATCTTGCAATCACCAACAAAGAAGCCTTTCAATGACTCACCTCCAACAAACACTAAGTGTCCTTCTCATAGTCATTTGTCAAGCACACAAACCAAAAAAACCATCAAATCAAATTAGAACAACAGATGTCAAAGTTGGGACTACTACCACAACCATGAAAACTCTCTGGAGAGAGCAACCACGATGGGAAAGAGAGAGGGAAAGAGAGGGAAGAGATCAAGAAGGATTGTCGCCGACCTCAAAACCAAAGACAAGGAGTCGGTGGCTAGAGTTTTTCTTTAAATGTGTAGGGTTTTTCTTTGAATGTTTATTAGTTAGAAAACAAAATAATTCTCTTAATTTTATTTTAATAAAAGTAGAAAACTCAAGAATCAGAATTATTCTAATTTTTTTTCTTTGTAAGTAAATATGCTCTGAGATTGCATCCTTTTGAAAGGGACAATATATCAAATCTATTGTTGATTTAAGAAATTAATCATTCATGGATGGTGGCTAAGAAATTAATCACGTTTTTTCTGGCAATGGCTTCTTAAAGCATGGGAATCATGTTATGAGTCTTGTGACCCACTAATTAGTGGTATAGCAAACTAATAATTATGTTTTAACATATTAGAACGGTTGCAGGTGGCCCTCTACCATAGTGGTGAAGAGGAGTAACGCCCTTATATGATGACATAGGTTCAAACCCCGTCAGTAGTTAATCTAACATCTAATTACTTATGATATCGCTCAACTAAAAAAAACATATTATAAGAGTTAAAATTATGACTCTGTCCCTGAGTTTATCTCAGATCTGTTTTATTTGCCTCACTATTTGGTAGGATTATGGGAGCGCTTCCAATGCGGGTAGCTTGCTTACCCCCATTTTCCGTTCATCCATGTGGTTCTTTGGCCCTTTTTCCGGGTGGTGGTGACAGATCAGCGGTGGCGATGCGGCTGTGTTGGTGGAGGTGGTTGTCCAAGGTTTTCGGTTTGGTTGATGCTATGGGCTGCTCACTTTGGGCCCTTCTCATTGTAATTTTCGTTTGTGGTGTTGGGCTTTTGCTTGACTTTTTTGGACTTTCTTTTGGAGTTATCATTACCTTGTATTAGCTTTCTCTTTAATGAAATTTACTTTGTTTGTCCAAAAAACAAAAAAAAAAATTTCGTGAAGTTCATAATTGCATAAAAGGAGTCAAAGTAGTGGCTGCCGCGCCCGGAGGTAACCCCAAGAGAGGGATAGGGCTAAGGGGAGCAATTGCGCCAATGGATGGGAAATGTTGAGTAGAATCTCTCCGATAAAGAACTTTACCACGCAGCCTTAGTATTCTATACGTTTTTCTTATTTCATGGTGATTTAAACATGCATGTGGTTCAATGAATGTATTCAAACTATGGAGTCGCCATTATGCCCAACGAGCTTAGGTAATCATTAAAAAATGGACCAAAATATAAAAGAAAAAGCTAAGTACCTATATGGACTGGCATCGGAGAAAGGACAGACTTTACAATTACATACATTAACTCCTTAAAACAAATAAGGAACACAGACTCAAAACATAATTAGCTAATATACCACAGATAATACTAGTCGAGTCACTAATATTACAAACTAATGGTACCTTCTTTGTATTTATATGTGAATGATCTTATGTTTGATCTCATGAATGGCAAGTTCAAATCGCCCATTCCCAAATGTCTTCGTATATAAAAAAAATATTGACCAAAATTTAATAAAAAAATGAAAACACAGACAATATCTGTTGAAAAACAGACATCTTAAAGCCTAATTAAACACAAGAATTCTCAGTTTTTAAAACAACCCAACAACCAATTATCTTCTAAGAATAGGATCGTCACTTTCTTTCAAACCCTATTCATTAATGTCACTCTACATTATTCCAGATATTTTAAACTAAAATGACAACTCAATCTGAATTTGAGGTTTCTTGTGGTTGCATACATGTTTTGTTTTCAACAATTTAACTGTCTTTTGCAAGTTAATCCTTGTCTTGGACGTCAATATATAGATAAAAAGGACCAATAGCAACTCATTTGTTTGCTAATCTGATTACTGCAATTTTTGTCTCCTTATAGACCAAATTTTAAAATTTTTACAAATCAAATGATGTGTTAATCAATAGAAAATAAGCACGTTAATTAATACTTAAGTAATAATACAATCATCAACAGCCACTCATTTGGTTTATAAGATTTACAAATTTGATATCCCTTGCATTACCCCCTAAAATAATTAATGATATGAAATCTTTTCGTTCTCATTCTTGCTTTACTCTTGTGATATTGTGAAAAGATCTGCAGCCAAATGGAGTTGCTCGCTGTACGTACTGTCTTGCTCCACATGCATTGTTGATTAATTTATAATTGCTAATGAAATCATTTGGTTAAAGTTGTCACCTTTAACCTAGGCTTATATTTGAAGTTTCATAACAATCATATACTTTGTCTTCTATAGAAAGCGATAGAATATATTAATTGTTAAGAAACTTCAAATATAAGCCTAGGTTAAAGGTGCAGTTTGTACAATTTTGAATTAGTTCATACTTAGACGTACACTTAATCTTTGAGACAATCATACTACTGAGACGATCTAATAGGTAGCATTCAAGAAGAAGAAAACATGGAATACAGACAACAAATAAAGAAGTAATGGGAGACGTCAAAAGTTGGTGCATGTTCAGGTTATTCTTTTTTGGATGCCAGCTCCGTGTAACTATGCGAGACAAACGACCATAGAAAGCTCGTACATGTCAAAAACAAACTCTTTGAATAGACCATTAAAGACTACCCACGTCCGCTTAATGTTCCACATGACCATAAAAATTAACCAACAATTCGTCGACGAGCACAATCTCGCAACAAAGTGTGGCTTTCATCTTTTAATCTTACGTATACATGATTAGATCTAATTTAAACAATGTCAAGTCACAAAGGCAAACGTATATTATATATAAAATTCTTTATCTTAGCCAAGTAATATCCCACTACGAGTTAATGGCTGCAACGCCGTCCCTAATCAGTTAACATCAAATTCATGGTTACTTCTCCTATACGTCACTTCTTTAAAATGAAAATTGTTTTTCATTTTTCTTGTACAAATGATTAATTATGAGCATAATTAATAAATTCAATAACACGATCAAGATGTCACTTCATTGATTTAAAATTCATCACTTTGGCTTCTGATTCAATTCCTTCCTCAATGTAAAAATATGTATTAGTTAGCAACTTAGCATAATTTGTATCGGATAAACAGTTTCTTGTAGAACAAGAAAAGACAAAGGTAGGTATTTAAAATGTCTAAATTTCACGTTAAAGAAAACTGTGTTGGAGTGAACTAGTGGATAATCAAGCATACACTTTAAACTAACCAAATATTCTAGTGAAGATTAGAAACACCTCTGTCCTGAGTCCTGACTGACCAATTTGACAAAATCTGACGACCAATGTTGCCCTACTTCTGCAAGTTTGCAAATCTTTCGTGTCTGTGTCTCTCTGTTGTTCCAGAATATGAGCAGTTGTAAATACAGAATAATTAACTACAGACACTTTAACAATTCTTCACAAGGTTACCAACTTAACTATCTGCAGCAAGCAAAAACCAACTGGTCAGTAATAGTCTGAAAGGAAGAAAGTTAAAGCGTTTGGAGTTGAAAGTAATTGCTATTTACCCTTAGTTAAGCTTAGCTCAGTGATGTGGGGATTTGTGGTAATTTGGGGATGGAAGAAAGTTCATGATTAGATAATGGGTAATTTTTAGATTGTTAGGTAAAACTTGTTTAATATTTGTAATATGTTTATATGAGATTCTGATCTGATTGGAAATTTGGAAGGAAGGCAATGAACTATAGTGAACTTATGATATTTTTACTTTCTGTCTAAGATCACTCGTGAATGAAATCGGAGGATTAGTGGGACTTGATGTACAAGGCTTACTCAGATAAACTATGCCATGCCTCATGATCAAGGCACGCAAGTCAGATGCTCATGACCAAAGTTAAACATGTTCATGTTAATTGACAAAGCCAACCATGCACTATCATGCCCATAATATGGAATGAAATAAGAAACATGAGACTTAGAAGCCAAGGCGGAATATGATTACAAAGACCAATTAAATCGCAAACAGAAGAAAAAGGGATTTGACATTATGCTATATTGTAATCTTGTTAAACTACAGAGACTTAAACATCAGAGTATTTTCCTGAACAAATAGGAAATAGCTAGCAAGTAGCAGCGCACAAACTATTGTGGTCAAACTGGATCCGTATAGGTTTGCCGTTTGCAAAAGACTATCATCCCAAGTACTTGGGCTCATCGCTCATCACTCTGTTTCACTAGGCTTCCTTGTCGCTATTTAATATTTGGGCCTGTTTTTTTTGTTGTTATAATTTGGTCCTTGGGCTGTACAAATTTTTTTACGATGAAATGTCGATTTAGTCTTTGAACTATCACTTCAATAAAAATTAGGTCATTGAATTATTTTTTCTGTAAAATAAGTCCCTAAATTTATTAAAAGTTACTAATTTCATCCCTACTATTATATTCAAAGCTATTTTATCCAATTTTTCGTCAACTTAAGTCACTTGACACACTTTAGAGTGTAACACTGTCATTTCCTCGCCTATAAGCCCTTAACGTTTCATATAGGTTGCGAATTGATAGGATTTTTACCACCTGCAAAAGTAGGGATAAAAATACTGGCAATAGTACAAGGTTATCGTAGTGTAGCAGCTCAAGCAAGGTCATTTTCTGTATGGATTGAATGAATAATTTGTATTTAAACTAATCCTTAGCTAATTATTTAGAACAAAGTTTTGAAAAGGTTGATTTTAGAATTTAAAATAATAACAACGAATTTAAATAAAAATAATTAAATAATTGACAAAGTAAGGAAAGCAAAAGACAAAGGTTTTGGAAGACAATTTAAACACTAGGGTTCTGCTGTCACCATTAACAATCCTATGTAATTTTACCAACCACTTATAAATTTCTACATGCATGCTTTGAAGGTTAGGCTTCCCTAATACATATTTTCCTCGTGATGTTCAAGCGAAAACGTATATCTAACATGCAACCCATGTGTGATGTTCAGATCAAATATAAACATGTAAGACTCATTAAGCTTTGTGAAAATTCTTTGAAAAACCATGCAACCTTTAAGAGCGTGATGTTCGCCTTAAGTAAACTTACAATTACTAATCACAAGAAGCCCTCCTCAATTTCAGGGTGATGTTCCAACAAAAATTGCATCAAATTACTTGTCTAAAAACCCTAATGGTTGAGAATCATTAAGACAATTAGATAGTTTAATCGCGGTGATTAATAATTCAAAGCAAGCATGCATCCATTCATAAGAAAATTAATAAAATCACATATTCATGCTAAGGCTCGTGGCTTCGCCATAGCAAAAGAACTTAGTTACGAACAATCATAAAACAAAATATTATTAAGAACATGAAAAGAAAACACCTTGAAAATAAACTTCCAAAGCTCTCTCAAGTAGTACACATGTTCTCTCTCCGTTTCAATGTTGCTTAGAAAACCCTAATGGCTAACAAGCCTTACTTATACTACTACAAAATAAAACCCTAAAAGGTTTTAGAATAAAACTAGGAAACATAATAAAATAATAAACTAGAAAATAAAAAGTTTCATATTTAACCTAAAATTCAGACTTCTCAGAAAATCAATCTTTTGACCGAACAAATCAACTCCAATTTAGTCCCAAAATATCTCTTTTTAAAGCTTGAGACGTCCCCAACAAATCCTCAGAAGGAATCTTCCTTAAAATATGTCATCTTAACCTCCAAAATACCAAAAATGTCCAAAAAGTCAATTAGGAAAAGCTACGCACCGAGCCTTTATTTCATCGCCACAGTCAAACGGCTCAGTAGAAAAATCTGAAACTTTGATGCAATCATCTTGAAAGACTCACGAACATCCTCTAATTGGAATCACTCCAAAATTCATCCGTTTGATCACTTTATGCTCAAGAGGAAGTCGAATGTCCTACATTGAAAATATATAATAAAGTATCAAAGTTTTACCAAAATAACTAATAAATTAATACTAAGATTATGGTAAAATATATGGTATAATATGGATTCATCATGAATCTATCATCTAATTTACACTCAAAAGTTAACTTTATACACTATTTCATTATGAAAAATTATCAATCCACCCTCAATGTGTATCACATGTAAGTAACGTGACTTAAATTGACGAAAAGTTGAATATAGTAGATTCGAATCTAATATTAGGGATGTATTTGTCAGATTTTTATAATTCAATGATTGAATTTTTTTTTTTAAATTACTTAGAGATCTAATTTTCACTTTGGTGATAATTTATGGATTAAATTGACAATTCACTTATTTTTTTTCATGTGAATAATTGCAACAAGTGGATAGTTCCATATGAAATTCAACTTTTACTTGTACACTTATCCATATTTTGCACAAAATTTATAATATTTTTCAATATTTGATAGTAGTATTAAATGATACAAAAATTTTTTTTGAACAAAAATATTATCAACACTAAAAGGGTGAGAGATTGGCCGGTTAGTACTACAGTCTAGTGATATTCCTTTTCACTTGTAAGTGAGACGTCCTAGGTATGGTTCAAATTCGCCTTTGGCGTTAATCGAACCTAAGACCTTCCAGTTACAAGTGAAGATGAATACTATTAGATCATACTACTAAATGCATACATGACTGAAATAAAAATTAAAAGTTTAAAAAACTATAGTCTAGTAATATTTATCTTCACTTGTAAATAGCACTCAGTACTACAGTCTGGTGGTATTCCTCTTCACTTGAAAGTGAGAGGTCTTATGTTCGAATTTCGTGGATGATGAATTCGATGCCAAATTAACTTGTCTACTGTGTGGTTTAGCCGAACTTCTCTTTACCTTAATATAAAAATATGCATTCAAAAAAATAAATAAATAAGTGAGAGGTCTTTTGTATATGTAACGCTTCGCCTATTCCCTCACTCCACTTATTGGAGATAGTATTGTTTGTTAAAATAAAAAAAAAAAATTAATTGTGTAAATAAACATTTGACAAAAAAAATGATAGATAGATGAATAAAAAAAAGCGGGGCTTCCGGAGTGAAATTCTCCGCAGCGAGTCACAGTTCACCCGTCTGTAGTGCAGAAAGACTCTTAAACCCCAAAAATCTCCCGAGCCTAAAACCCATAAATCGCAGAAATGAGAGGGGGAACCGCCATTGGAATAGGCAGGAAGCTCACCAACCCATCCAACCTCTCCATCTCCAAAGTAACCCTAATCCCCTTCTCCACTTCCTCCAACAGCGGCGGCGGCCGAGGTCGTGGTCGCGGCGGCCCATCTCCCCTCCGTCAGTTCGACTTCGTTGCCCCAAATCGCGTCCCGGGTCAGCCTGATTCTGACGAGCCCAAATCTGACACTCCCGCGTCCGCTCCCGGAATCGGCCATGGGCGTGGCAGACCCTTGGCTTCGTCCCAACCACCGTCGTCCTTCTCTTCCTTCGTCTCTTCCGTCAAACCCAATTCACCAGCCGGTCGTGGCCAGCCAGGTCAAGTGCAACCGGGCCCACAGGCACGTGATCCGATGGCCTCTGACACCGGCCCCAGCAAACCCGCTACACCCATTTTCTTCAGAAGGGATGATGGGTCGGACCCGCCATTGCCCGGTGGCGGGCGTGGGAAGCCAATGAGTCAACCGGGCCCGGAGCTCCTAATGAAGGAGGTGAACACGCTTTTTGTGGCCCCAAGGGGCAAAATTGAGAAAGAGAACCGGTACATTCAGGCCAGACCCGACCAGGATCCGGCTCAGAATAGAGCCGCGCCGAGAGGTCCCAAGTTGACCCGGGAAGAGGCGGTGGCGAAGGCACTTGGGATACTGCAGAAGGATGATGCTGAGGGTGGTGGTAGTGGTGGTGGCGGCAGCGGAGGTGGTGGAAGAGGCAGAGGGAGAGGGATGAGAGGAAGAGGCCGAGGCAGGGGAAGAGGAGATTTTAGGCGGAGTGACAGAGGCAAGGACGTGGATGAAGGAAAAGGTTCGGGGCTTTATCTTGGAGACAATGCTGATGGTGAGAAGCTGGCTAAGAAGCTTGGCCCTGAGAATATGAACAAATTGGTTGAAGGGTTTGAGGAGGTGAGTAGTGAAGTGCTTCCTTCGCCGTTGGACGAAGCGTTTGTGGATGCCATGCATACCAATTATATGGTGAGGAGTTCTTCCATGTTATGTATTTTATTGCTTGCTAAGCAAGTTTAGATAATGAATAGCCTGGTTCAGATTGTGTATAATATGTTGTCTGCTTATTTGAGAATTTTGTAGTTAACTGAGCCTAGTAGTGCATTTAGGTTGATAATTTTGGATAACATATGAGCTTCAACTATTTTATTCTTCCGACAGGTTGTGATAGTTCATTGTTTGTTTCTGGATTGCAGATAGAATGCGAGCCAGAGTTTCTGATGGGGGACTTTAGTAAAAATCCAGATATTGATGAGAAGCCACATATCCCTCTTCGGGATGCGCTTGAGAAGATGAAGCCTTTCTTGATGGCCTATGAGGGTATTAAAAGTCATGAGGAGTGGGAGGTATGTTTTGTTGGTCTTTTGTTATCTTGTCTGCTGATTTTGTTATCCTGCAATCAAATCCTGCATCTTTGTCTACAAGTCACGCTATATGCCTGTATTAGGAGCTTGGGTTTTGTTTGGCCTTCTTTTGTGGCTAAGCTATTGTAGTTCGATAGTAGTTAAATTTGATCTTTGGAAGTTTGGTTTGTTTGAAACAAGAAACCTTTTAAAAGTTATATCTTATTTATCTTTTGCTTGATTGGGCTATCATCTTTTCTTTGTTAGTGAACATGCGCCATCTTTTTTTTTTTGTTTTGTTTCTTTTCTTTTTCTCTCTATACTTTACCGGGTAGTGATATGATAAATTGAACTTATTTATGCTTGTCTTAGAATTCATCACCTTATCTGTCACATAATAGTTAGTGAAGGTGTTTAATATCAGGGAGTTCTAGTTGACAGAGTGAGAGTGACAAAGATTAGACTTTAACCATGACACAGAATGTGGGGGTTTTAATTCTTGTATCACCGGATCTGTTTGTTCTCTAAGTTGACATTTTTTTCTCTTCGGCATGGATTTTTATTACCTAAATATAAAGAGAAAAGTTGACACTTCCTATTGTACTTGGCTTTCTGGTTATAGTTTTGGACATTTCGTATATGCCGTTGGTTAAACTTTTGTTGACCTATGCTTATGGTTTAAATTTTCTTTCTGTTGTTAGAACCAGACGACTGTAAGTAGTGATGGACTTTCAATTTTAAAACTTAATTTTTCTGCCTCTGATTGTATTTGTTTAATTCATGGAAATTGGTCTGGTGATTTTCAAACATCTAGTGTACTCGTAAATTATAAAACTACAGATCTAGTAAGTGTGGCTCATTTGTGTCTCTTATTCTATGGCCTCTTTGATATCATCAGGAAGCGGTGGAAGAGGTGATGGAAAGAGTTCCATTGTTGAAGGAAATTGTTGATCACTACAGTGGACCAGATAGGGTAACTGCAAAGAAACAACAAGAAGAGTTAGAAAGAGTTGCTAAAACTTTGCCTGCAACGGTTCCTGAATCTGTAAAACAATTCACTGATCGTGCAGTACTCTCTCTCCAGGTATGTATTTTTCCTTGTGCACACGTTATCTCTACTCATATAAGCAAGAAAAATAGCATTATAATTTATTTATTTTTGGCTTGTTGATTATGTTGGTACTTTCGTCAAACCATCTTGTGTCACGTTTTGGAGGTACTGTTTATTTTGTCTAGGAATTGTTTCACTGCATAGTGGGAGACTGTGAGGACTGTCTGTAAAGAAGAGTTTGGCGACATGGATTTGACTGTATACTAGGGGATATACTAGGATACATTGTAAAGGCTCTGTTGGGATATTGTATATGTGAGTCAAGGCAACATATTTAGAAGCATTGCATTTGTTAAAGTGATAAACTGTTTGATATTACTAGAAAACACTCCTTTTAAATAGCATTTCACAAGGATGTCAGTACATTTTAACGCTTGTTTATTGGCCTTCGGTCGAGGTGTAGAAGTAAGAATTAATCATCTTTACGACGTAATATTAAAATGCAATGCCAATTATGTACACATTTGTTGACTAAAGATTTTTTGCAATTCCTTTCAACATTCGTATGTTGCAACTTAGGGTTTGCTTTTTGTTTTCGTCTATTTTTATTTTTTTGTACTAAAATGTTCGTGCGAGAAATGCTACATAAGCAGTTGGTTCCTTTGATGTGCAGAGTAACCCTGGCTGGGGATTTGACAGGAAATGCCAGTTCATGGATAAACTAGTGGATAAGGTTTCCAAGCATTACAAGTAACCTCAGAACTTTTATTGTTTGACGCTAAATGCTGAAAATGGCCACCACCTAATCTCATACGGAAAAAGAAGTCGTAGATTATGCTTTGATTTTTCGGTTCAATTTTCTTTTCCTCAGAATTTTGCGCTCATAGGTCTTGTACTGAGCTTGTTTCGTTGTCATTAGCAAAAGAAAATGTTAAAAGTTGTGTTAAATTGTCGTCTGCAACGGTCGCAGAAGAGTTGCACCAATTTTTTTCTGTAATAATTTGCTCTCTATGCATCATTGCACTTTTGCTGAAGCACTTAAAGCCTCCGGAGGGAGAGCGTGTCTTTCCTCTTGATTGAATGCGAATAGCATATTTCCTCAGCGAGCTGATTATGGTGTGGATTTTATACATATCGTTTATCATGTTCGTGCATGTTGGTGCGGGTTTGTTGCATTAATTTTCATCAGTGAGATGAGCTACCTGTGCAGTACAAACCAACCTGAACGTGACTGTTAAAATTTAGTGCAGATATCAAGATTGGCAATTCAAGGCCCGTTTGATAACCGTTTTGGTTTTAGTTTATAGTTTTCAACCTTTCTTCATAAAGATAGAGGGAATGCATATGGAGGAACGATGATTGAAGAATGGTGAGATGACGGGTGGAGGGAGGGAGGGAGGGAGGGAGGAGGGTGTAATGAAGGAGAATGAGAAAAGCAAAAACCCACTCAAAATTGTTTTCCTTTTAGTTTTCGTTTTGTGTATTTCTGCATGTACATACTTTCCACTTTCTTCCCACCATCCTTCCTGGCTATTGATTGTCCTTGTTTTCCTTCTTGTATTTATCATTTTTTCCAAACAAAATCGAAAACTAAAAACTAAAAATGGTTTAAAGTGGGGCCAAATGTTTATTGGGTTTTAGATGGTTAAAGAGCTGGACACATTATCCCCATCCCACCCTAAAACACCGAAGCCCATTTTTCATTTTGCTGCTCAGAAAGAGAGGATTCGAACTCTAGATTTACATAGGAAAGAATCTAAGAAAGTACAAATAAACGAAAAGTTATTTGGTAGTTCATAACGTTCTCCTAATGGTACTCACTTTCTTATAAAGTTTTTTAGCTAAAATGATCATTGAGATTCTCCTAACTCTTCATTTTGGTCCCTGAGATTGTTCACTATCAATCATTTTGGTCATTCGGTGAAAAATTATGTTAAACAAGGATCCAAATAACAAAAATACCCTCAATATAACAAACAACAGGCCAAAATGATTTGACAGAAATTGAGGGTATTTTTATCATTCTACCTTTATTTTATGGAGTTTTTTCAAGAAATGATCAAAATGATTGATTGTAGACAAACTCAGGGATCAATTCTATTGATTTCAAATCTCAGGAACCAAACTAAGAAGTTATGTAAATCTCAGGGACCATTTTGGCTAAAAAGCCTTTTTATAATCAAGGTTTGAAAATGTGCTAGTCGGGCGGCAAGTAGGAACCTAGACGCTCAGGTGGCTTTTAGGCAGGGGCTAGAAGGGTTTTTAATTTTAATTAAATTTATTATATAACAAATAAATAAATTTATAGTTATGCTTAAAAATACATTTATAATTTTATATTAGGATATATAAATTGCAAACTAAAAATGACAATTAAAGTACTAGAGTATATTGAAAATATAAGGAACAAGTATATAATGATTGTTCATCTAAGTATCCAACAAGTATCTTTTAATATATTGAAAAAACAAAATGCAAAATGGAAGATTCTCCTTTTTGTTTAAGTTAGAGTTGCAACTTAGACGGTCGCTTAAGCAGATTTAGTCGATATTTCTGATTTTTTTAATACCTAAAAATTAATTATGGTGAAGATCAGTTGTCTAGTGCATAAACAGGACCTCAACGATACGAGTGTTATAAAAATCAGCCTAAGCGCTAGATGGCAATTGACTACTGTGATTTCCTCCTAAACAGTCACAAAATCGAAAATCATATTAAACGGACGCTTGGGCGGGGCTGAGCAGAGCTGGGCAGGGGCTAGTCGGACACATGTAAGGACATCAGAATGTGAAAATAAAATAATAATTGCAGGGTCGAAGAGGATGATCCGAGTCCCATCATATCCGAGTCCCATCATTTCTTAATTGCACGCCTCTTTTAAGCTGATGCCACCACTTCATTTTTTTTTTTGCTAAAAATGCCACCACTTCATTTTAATAATGGTTAACAACGTGCTTTCTTTTATGATGGTCCCACCATCTTCTTTTTTGCTAACTTTTATATGCTTTTCTTTGGTAAGAAGGAAAGCAAACATTGAATTGGATTCCTGATTCACTTTGTAAGATTTTCACATTTTAATCATTCATTGTATATTATACAGTCAGAAATCATTTGATTTTTTTATTTGAAATTAAACATAAATAGTATTTGATAAAAACTGATCATACGATATACGATAAATGATTAAAATGTGATGATATATGAGATTACCACAAAATGAATCCGAAGAGGATTCTCTTCCAGCAAACATTTACATAGCAAGTGGAAACACTGCAAACCATCATCATTTTTTATTTTTTAGCTTTTTTGGTAGTGTTTTATTATTCTTTTTTATTTTGAGACCATATATATGTAGGTATCCCCAATCGCAGTTTACTCATTTTATATATACGAGGGATCTCGTAATGAAGTTATGAATTTAGAGGAAAAGAGTTGCACAAACTGGCAATTTGATCTTGACCAACTACCTTACTCACATGCTTGTGCTACATGTAGACACCGACAAATTTCATGTTATCCTATGTGTTCTTATTATTATACTACAAACTCCTTGGTTATTGTGTATGCAGCAGTTATATAGATGGTTGGTGATTACATCGATTGGATAGTAACTAATGATGTACGTGAAAGAATTGTCCTATCACCAATTACACGAAGAAGATATGGTAGGCACAAAGAAAAGAGGATCCCATCATGTGGAGAAGAAAAATCTACTTGAAAGTGTTCAAAATGTGGTTCAAATATTAATGAAAAAATTAGAAAAAAATTAGTGAAAGCCCTACTTGATTATCGCACAAGAATCTTTTAATCAACAACTAGTTATTTGTATGAATTAAAGGTATTTATGTTTATTCAAGTGATATTTTGGATATATTTGAAAGTTTTTATAAAAATTGACATTTTAAAAATTAAGGGTTAATATTTGGTTATATTTAATAAATACTCCAACCTGTCTTTCCTTTCTTCATATCCAACTATTATAAAATGAAAAAAAAAAAAAATTCCAACACAAATTTCATTTGGAAAAAAAAAAAAAAAAAAAAACTGGTGTGTCCTTTGTTTTTGTTTTTTGTTTTTCCAATTATGAGCAACATTTCATTGAAAGTTTGTTTCATATTAGAGCAGTTATATAATTATTTGCTTCTTAAATATTGTATTTGGGTTCTTCGGATATCCAACACAGACTTCAATGCAATTCTAATCCATAATTCCATTCAAAAGAAAAACTAACATCCATGACAATTCCAATCCAATTTTGCATCAAATTTTCCAATGATTAATTCTAAGAGAGGGGCCAATATGTTCTCATCCTGCACATATAGATTTCTTTTTCATTATCACCCCGCGAACAAATAATGAGTTACGTGGCAGAGAAACTTTGGTGCCTTGCTACAACTGAGAGTTGGTGGGAAGGTCGGAATGATTAATGGGTTGAATATGATATTAATGGCTTTTCCTTTCTTAATAATGTTTCTACAGACTTTTTGGGAACAGAAAACCTAGTTGGGGAAGAACGACTGCTACACGGTGAAGGGGAAGTCTGAGAGAAAAGAAAAATGGGAACAAAATACGAAAAAATATGGGTCATTAATTAGATGAATCTAACCGTGTATGTCAATTAGAAGAAAGATTATGTATGATAAATTTAAGGATAAGTGGTTGGTAGTACCACACAACGAAGTTCAAGTACAAGCTGAGCCCTCACGTCTAAAGAAGAAGGAATGAAATTGAAATCTAGAAAATAAAAATAACTCAAATTAAGAAGTTTTTTTTTTTATTTTTATTTTTTAAATTAAATTAAATTAAATTAAATTTTTAGTTTATATTTTGTGCATCTTTCTTACACATTCTTCCCTATTCTTTTCATTCCTAATTTTCTCCACACATTTACTCATATATCATGTGACAACTCGTTCCAAATTTTACGTTTTTATTTTATTTTAAAAGCGTGAATTTACGAAATTGCCCTAGAGGCAAGGACTTTGACTTATTCTTTTAACATATTCTCGTAATACTCGTGGATGTGAACGCATAGGCGAAAACTGTTTGCGAGTCCGGATTATAACGGTATAGTTACGAACGTTCGAAATTGGTTATTCAAGGTTTAGTGTTAATTAAATTAAATCCCTAATCAGAAATTGGTTATTTAAGATGAAGCCCAATCAGAAATAGAAAGAAGAAAAGAAAAAAAAAAAAAAAAAAAAAAAAACCCAGCTTTCCCGTGGGTTTTCCTAACCCGCGACCACCCATCTTCCAAGGTCGATTCCGGCCAACTCCGGTGGATTTTTTCGATGCCACCACCACCATCTTGAAGCTCTCATTCCCCTCTACAAAACCCACCCAAGAACCACCTTGATTAACCATGGTATGTGGTGGTTTGAGGCCACGAAAGTTGACGAAAATCAATGGTGCTCTGGCCACCCTTTTCGATTTTCCGGCAAATCGGCAAAGCGATGGCCGATGCCACCACTTGGGCTTTGTAGCTCATCATCCCAGGAGCAAAACCCAACCAACCTTGACCCCGTTGGACCACCGTAGACGACGAATCGACGTCGGGAAGTTTTAGGCACCCGCCGGCTTTGTGGGCAAAATTGACCATCTTCCGTCCACTTTTGGACTTCGTGTCAGGTATAAAAGTTGCTTCACTCACTGAGATCTTCATTTCTGTGAAGTTTGAGAATTTTTGGAAATAATTGGATTTTCCAGCGAGTCGGGGCGGCTGACTGCCACCCGCGGCGGCGCGTGGCCAGTGGGCCGCCAATGCTATTTTTAGGCTATGTCAAATGTCTTCAATTCAGTTTTGTCATTTGAATGACGTAGGTTGATAGTTGGAACCTAAATTCGTTACGATACGTTACTTGATAAAAATGTGAATCGATGATCCGACCGTTGGATCGTCACAAAAACTGGATACATTATAGTACGTAATATTTAAAGATCATAGGAATTTATGGATCGGGAATCCGACTTACGGATCTTCCTGAATTGGATTTGTAAGTTAGTAAAATAAATGTTCACGGCCACTTGTTTTAGGCAATTGGCGGAGATCTGACCGTTGGATCGTAATGAAATTTTAATATGTTATTCTAGAAACATATTGTGGATCGTTGGGAGTTGCGGATTGGAAATCTGATATGCGGATCTTCTGGGTCAAGTTATACAGGGTTGTAAACCCTACCGTCGATCTTTGATCGACGGTTGACTTGTGGTCAATGGGTCTCAAACTATTTTAGAATGTCGTTGAGGTTGTGTTTTATGTGAATTACATATTCTACGGATAAGAGTTCTGAGATGTGATTTAATAATTGGTCACAGGGACCAATCATTCAGGACGCCTCGATGCGTGCGCTAGAGAATCATAGCGTGAACTCCAGGTGAGTGCATCTTTTCCTTTTTATCGTACATATTATTGAGAGTTCTATCGACACTTTTAAATTGATTAGGAATATTACTTTCATATATAATTATTGTGAATGCTTGAAGTACTATATGAACTACGAATGGCTTGATCCCTGTTTAGGGTACGTAGGCAGTCTAACGAGACGTTAGATGCAGCCATAAAATATTTGAGACAAAAGCCTTGCTTGGGAAATTAAGTAATGCGAAGGAAATTGGTAAATGCAAGTTTTAGTTTTATGAATTAGTTAGCTAAATTAGTGTTAATTGGGTCGTCATGGATAATTATCCCTGAAAATAAGTAGTTCGGGAGTAGGGCGTTATTGATTGTACACTTCACTCCGTGTTGTTTATAATTGAGAATGTTTCGACATGGTTGAGTATTAGATTGCATCATGGTATATCAATATGTATATTACTTGCATATAATTATTGGGAATGCTTTCAAGTGCAAAGGTGAACTCAGGACACCCAGGTAAGTTCAGGTGAGTTTATGGTACTAGTTGAATCGATTGCGTTATAGCATGACTACAGTTATGTGTTAGGTAACTTCGATACTGTCGTACTGGTTGCCATGAGTTGCACATGTTATATTGAGATGCATTAAGAGCTCATAAACCTGCATCCCGGTGTTAGTGCTCCCGCCTGTGGCCAGGGCACAGTCCTTCACGTGATGTTCACCTCCCGCACCTTACGCTCACCTTGGATTCAAGGTAGGTGCACAGTTCTGTCGTACAGACCACTTTAGGTGGTTCCGACTCGTAGGTGACCCGCGATTATTCGCCCAGTCTTCACGTGATCGTAGCACTTGAGCGTATTTATTTACACCCAGTCCTGTCGTACAGACCACTTTAGGTGGTTCCGACTCGTGTGCAGGTATACTTATTGAGCTATTGGCTAGCCAGGATTGATGAGATATGGATAAGTCGTACAGGTCACTATAGGTGACTCCGACTTATATGCTAGCCAGGATTGATGAGATATGGATAAGTCGTACAAGTCACTATAGGTGACTTCGACTTATATGCTAGCCAGGATTGATGAGATATGGATAAGTCGTACAGGTCACTATAGGTGACTCCGACTTATATGCTAGCCATGATTGATGAGATATAGATAAGTTGTACATGTCATTTTAGATGACTCTGACTGATATATCACTTTCTATTGATTTAGTTCATTTGGCCTACTTATTAATGTATGGTGGAGTTGATGGCAAACCGTGGTTTTGGTCATTTCTGAGTATGGTTTGGATATATGTATATATGTGGTACTGTCTTATGGAAAACGATACGGGTTTTACATTTAGGGCATTACTTTTAGAGAGGTAGTAACTTTGGGAAGCTTGGTTTTATTGCTTACTCACACCTTCTGTTTGGTGCCCTTCAGGTTTTAGCTGCTGAGTTTGTATCGACAAGAATCTGTGGCGAATCTTAGTATTGATGGATATTTCTGAGGGTATGATTCTTACCCACACTACTGTACCTTACCTATGCTCTGACATCGCGTGTGAAATGGGTTCGCTCCCACTCGTAGCGCACTCTAGTACTCAGACACTTTTAGATTCAAATTTATTCACTTTTTATACACTATCACATTTTATGGTTTCATCACCTTCTAGGTGTCGGCCAGCACAGCTCGATTCAGGGTCCAAGTGGACTTTCTGGGTCGGGGTGTGTCATCTCAAGCACAAAAAACAGAAATTGAAAAACTAAAAACCAAATGATTATCAAACAAGCTCTTTGTAGTTTGAAATATTTATTAAATTTTAAATAACAAAATAGGGTATTAATAGATCATATTCAAGGATGACAATCTAATTTTCACAATTAAATTTACATTACTTAAAACCTAATCAGATAATTTACAAGGACAATTCAAACCAAAATCTCTACCTCTACATGTCATCCACCACTCAAAAACGCAAACCTTAGATATTTTAAGAGAGCCTTTCAAGACAAAGAATAAATAAGTTGGGAAATCAATCTAGACATTATCACCAACCGCATTACACGCAGCTGTCTCTTTGTACTCTTCTTCATCCATCGTATCACAAATTCCTCTCCCTCTTGTCTCTGGCAAACAAACCACAAAACCCCCGCAAACCCCAACCACAACCCCAAACACTCCATACGACAAAAACCCACCGTTGTCTCTCCCCGCGGCCGCCAGCATGGGACTAAAAGCGCCTCCTAACACCACCGCCTGCCTCACCATCGAAAGAGCCGAGTTCCTCACGCAAGTGGGAAATAGCTCAATCGTAAATAGAAGCAACACATTGCAAGCCAAGCATGCGCTGAAAAAAGACACCAGCTCGAACCCTATTTGCAACCCTGTCCATATCGGATGGATACCTTTTAACACGGACATGATGCTACAGAATCCACTAAGAACAGTGTAAACCAAGATTGAGGTTTTTCTGTTCATTTTGTCGATGAAAAAGAATGTGATTAATGAAGCTGGCAATTCGATCAAGGCGTTGAGCGTGACGCCTAAGTAGAGATCGAATTCCAAGCTTCCCAAAGCTAATGGCATGCCATAATACACCATTCCGATACCACAGCCGATTGCCATAACCGCGGACAATCTCCGAAAAGCCCATTTTCGCTTCACCAAAGCGTTGATTGCAGAGTAGAGGTCGACGTTCCATGTTTCATGCTCGAAGGACAAGCTCGAAATAAAGCTCGAGGTAAGTTCTGTTTTGGTTGTAGTACTATTGACGGGTGCAATGCATTTTAGGGTTTCAATTGCGTCTTCTTTTCGACCTCGCACGAAGAGCCATCTTGGTGACTCATGAACTAAAAAATGAACCGTTATCGAGTACAATAATGTGGGGATTGAGGTCCAAAAATAGAGTGTTCTCCATGAGTGAGCTCTATGAGCGTATGCTATAGTTGGGAGGGAGAGAAACCCTAGAGTGAAGCAGAAGAATCCCATAACACCAACCTGACCCCGCCACCGCTTTCCGACGAGCTCTGTGGATAAGACAAGGGCGGAAGTACCGATGGTGGCACGGGCAAACCCGGTGATGAATCGGAGGACGGAATACATCCATATGTTGGTGGAAAAGGCAGTGAGGAAGGTGGATAAAGACATGATGAGACATGTGAGAAAGAGCATGTTTTTGCGACCTAGTGAGGTGTCAGCAAGTGAGGCCAGGGTCAGCCCGCCAATTAAACAGCCTATGAAGAAGGCTGAGGCCGGCAGTCCCGTGATGAGTGACGACGAGCACTCGAGGCCCCATTCGGAGATGATGGAAGTGTGTTTGGACCTGTCCCAGGCCCATGCGTTTTGAGGAAGTTGACAAATGTTGGAGGCTGAGTTGCATGAGTTGGGTAGCTCAGTGAGGTGGGTACAGTGCCATGTTGGCACAGAGTCCGTGAAGACAGCGATGAATGTCTGTTGGGCATCAAAGAACCATGAGAATGCTACAAGGATGGCTTGGAGAAATTGGGCCCATCCAAAATCTCCGATGCATTGCTCGATCATGGAGTCGAGGGATGGGAGCTGTTTGTGGAGCACAGGCGGTTCTGGCTCTGCCGAGTTTGGTTCGGAGAGAAGAGGGGCTGAATCGGCCATTTGGTTCAGAGCTAAAAGAAAAGGTTTGAGATATGATAGTAAAATACAATGAAGGTTTTTATAGAGAGCTAAAAGAAAAGGTTTGAATTGACAAAAAAAAAAAAAAAAAAAAAATAGAAAAAGAAAAAAGAAGAAATGGTTTGAAATCTGGGCCAACTTTCTCAAAGTTGTCGTGAATAATGTTAGTTGTCAATTGTCAATGATCATGTTTGTCAATGATCATGTAGCATAATCATTGTCTTAATGTCATTTAAATAAATAATGAAGATGTGAAAAGAAACGATGTATCATACAGTTTCATTAATTCGGTAGGCTACTTGATACAGAGACATACCTTAGAGTTGGATTATACAGATGCAAAAGAAAGAGATTATCATATAGCTGTGTGTCATCGTTTCACAAGCATATCACATGTAATAAGACTAAGTGCGATAACACATGGCAAACATCCAATTGAGTGTAAATTATGAAGTTTTTAGTCGGCTGTGCACAATGTGATCCACGTTAATTACTAGATATTGGCTCCTTACAAATCAAATTATCGATGATGTTGTATAATGTCATAATCTGAATTATTCATTCTATTTGTCATCATGTAAAGATCATCTCTAAAAAATATTTCATTTAATTTAAATACTGTTTAGTTCTCCACACAAATCAAACTAAATGACAGTAAATCATCTAAATTTGTAAAACAATTCACTGATTGTGAAGTACTCTCTCTCCAGGTATGTATTTTTCCTTGTGCACATGTTATCTCTTGCTCATCTATGTATGAAAAACAGCATTATAATTTAATTTTTTTGGCTTGTTGGTTATGTTGGTTCTTTCGTCAAACCATCTTGTGTCACGTTTTGGAGGTACTGTTTATTTTGTCAAGGAATTGTTTCACTGCATAGTGGGAGACTGTGAGGACTGTCTGTAAAGAAGAGTTAGGCGACATGGATTTGACTGTATACTAGGTTACATTGTAAAGGCTCTGTTGGGATATTGTATATGTACACGAGTCAAGGCAACATATTTAGAAGCATTGCATTTGTTAAAGTGATACACTGTTTGATATTACTAGAAAACACTCCTTTTAAATAGCATTTCACAAGCATGTCAGTACATTTTACTGCTTGTTTATTAGCCTTCGGTCGAGGTGTAGAAGTAAGAATTAATCATCTTTACGACGTAATATTAAAATGCAATGCCAATTATGTACACATTTGTTGACTAAAGATTTTTTTTGGCTTGTTGGTTATGTTGGTTCTTTCGTCAAACCATCTTGTGTCACGTTTTGGAGGTACTGTTTATTTTGTCTAGGAATTGTTTCACTGCATAGTGGGAGACTGTGAGGACTGTCTGTAAAGAAGAGTTTGGCGACATGGATTTGACTGTATACTAGGATACATTGTAAAGGCTCTGTTGGGATATTGTATATGTACACGCGTCAAGGCAACATATTTAGAAGCATTGCATTTGTTAAAGTGATACAATGTTTGATATTACTAGAAAACACTCCTTTTAAATAGCATTTCACAAGCATGTCAGTACATTTTACTGCTTGTTTATTGGCCTTCGGTCGAGGTGTAGAAGTAAGAAATAATCATCTTTACGACGTAATATTAAGATGCAATGCCAATTATGTACACATTTGTTGACTAAAGATTTTTTGCAATTCCTTTTAACATTCGTATGTTGCAACTTAGGGTTTGCTTTTTGTTTTCGTCTATTTTTATTTTGTTTATACTAAAATGTTCGTGCGAGAAATGCTACATAAGCATTTGCACATCACTTTCCTTTGATGTGCAGAGTAACCCTGGTTGGGGATTTGACAGGAAATGCCAGTTCATGGATAAACTAGTGGATAAGGTTTCCAAGCACTATAAGTAACCTCAGAACTTTTATTGTTTGACGCTTAATGCTGAAAATGGCCACCACCTAAGCTCGTACGGAAAAAATAAGTCGTAGATTATGCTTTGATTTTGCGGTTCAATTTTCTTTTCCTCAGAATTTTGTGCTCATAGTTCTTGTACTGAGCTTGTTTCGTTGTCATTAGTAAAAGAAAATGTTAAAAGTTGTGTTAAATTGTCGTCTGCAACGGTCGCAGAAGAGTTGCACCATTTTTTTTCTGGTAATAATTTGCTCTCTATGCATCATTGCACTTTTGCTGAAGCACTTAAAGCCTCCGGAGGGAGAGCGTGTCTTTCCTCTTGATTGAATGCGAATAGCATATTTCCTCAGCGAGCTGATTATGGTGCGGATTTTGTACATATCGTTTATCATGTTCGTGCATGTTGGTGCGGGTTTGTTGCATTAATTTTCATGAGTGAGATGAGCTACCAGTGCTGTACAAACCAACCTGAACAAGACTTAAAATTTAGTGCAGATATCAAGATAGGCAATTCAAGGCTTGTTTGATAACCATTTTGGTTTTAGTTTATAGTTTTCAACTTTTATTGATAAAGATAGACGGAATGCATATGGAGGAAAGATGTTTGAAGAATGGTGAGATGACGGGTGGAGGAAAGGAGGGAGGAGGGTGTAATGAAGGAGAATGAGAGAAGCAAAAACCTACTCAAAATTGTTTTCGTTTTAGTTTTCACTAGCAACGGTGCCCACGCAATGCTACGGGTTGTTAAATAGCATACAACATGTAGAAAGTTATATTTACAACTCTGCTTAACTCAATCTATTTACAACTCTGTCTAACTCAAGAAATAGATAAAAGTTTGTTTCTTACTGAAATATACGAATTTGAATGAAATGTATCAAAGAAGTATAGAGTGGAGCAAACCTTGTAATTTCTGTAAGGTGGGCAGCTGCAATACCGATAGTGATATAATTTGACGGAATCTGGATGTAATCCAACTTGGTTGTTCTTTGTAAATTTGTTGGGAAATGTAGTAGTTGGCTTGAAAATAACAATCAAGACCGTTGAACGAATGAAACGTGAATGATATCAAATCCAATCCAGATACAAAAGATTAAAACCTGTTTCCTTACAGATAGACAAAAAAAATATTACAGTGATTGATTGAATTCTAACACTTGCATCTACATCTCAAGTGGAACCAGCATTTACATACAAAAAATTAATGACTGCTGGGTGACATGGGATGCAAAACGTTGTATAAATACTATCAAGAGATGTTCCCTGATGGATCTCCAATATCGTCAAATTCAAGCTGGAAAGTTAGCAGGCATGCAGGCACAGAAATGGATAATGCAGGGATGGTTAGTTCTTTACTCAGAATGAATATTTAAGTACTGCAACTTTTCATTAAGTTAATAAAATTCTCACCAATAAATATTTAAGTACTGCAACATTTAACATATTGTTGTTAATGAATTTGCTAATCAATTTCTTACAAACATATTAAGCGCAAGAAAGCCTTCTTTTTGATTCTTTATTTATTATTGTCTATTTTCTCTGCTCTAATTTAAACACCAGATTCATCCTAGAACAGAAAAATAAGGAAAATTAAGCGGAAAAAAAGAGAAAGAAAAAAGACATACCTGAAGCACAACCAGCATGAAAACGTCAACACAACAGCTGGGAGAACGAACCAAATCATACACCCATGATCACAACCACGACACATAAAAAAAAAAAAAAAAAAAAACGCAGAACACCGTTTGCTAAAAATAAAATGAGAATCAAACCGCACAATCACACTTAGAATCCCAACACAAAAAGAAAACCCTACTATTATATAAGCCTCACCCCAGAAAAAATCCAAAGGAAATAGTTAACTCTAAACCTTCAAAATCAGGTAAACCCAAATTCAAACAAAAGACCTAACTCTAAATACAAAATTAAAAACAAAAAAGGGCAACCAACTCGAAACCTTGAAAATCAACTAAACCTGTGACATCCCATATCGCCCAGGGGAGTGATCCTTAAATGTATATTCCCATCCCTACCTAGCACGAGGCCTTTTGGGAGCTCACTGGCTTCGGGTTCCGTAGGAACTCCGAAGTTAAGCGAGTAGCGCACGAGAGCATTCCCAGGATGGGTGACCTATCGGGAAGTTCTCGTGTGAGTTCCCAGAAACAAAACCGTGAGGGCGTGGTCGGGGCCCAAAGCGGACAATATCGTGCTACGGTGGTGGAGCGGGCTCGGGAAGTGGCCCCCCCGGGCCGGGATGTGATAAAACCCAAATTCAAACAAAATACCTAACTCTAAATACAAAATTAATATATATATATATATAAAAAAAAAAAAAAAAGGGCAACCAAAAAGACACAAAACTAACCAGAAAACGACAAGAAGGCGGAGTGCGGAGCGCTGGACCAAGGATGAGAAGATGAAGACAGAAAACTGAAGACGAAACAAAAAGAGGCTAAAGAGAGAAGTAGAAAACGAAAGGAAAAAGTAAACAAAGAGAGGAGTGAAAACGAAACAAGGAGGGAAAAATCTTGAAACACTACCGATGATCAACACGTGGAAAGTACGTCTTGAAAAAGCAGAGCAAAACCCACAAAAAAGAAAAAGAAAAAAAAAGGACTAGAGGCGGAGGAATGAGAGATGTGCACGCAACAAGGACAAAACGGTCAAATCAATGTACAAAATCAACATTAAAACGAAGAGGAAGGAAAAAATTAGAGGCATTCTCGCCATTTTACTGCTCTAAAATAATACCAGGGGAGTTTGAGCTTTATTATATATAAATAAATTTTGTGTGTTTTTCCATGTACATATTTCCACTTTCTTCCCACCATCCTTCCTCGCTTTTGATTGTCCTTATTTTCTTTCTTGTATTTCTCATTTGTTCCAAACAAAATCGAAAACTAAAAACTAAAAATGGTTTTAAGCGGAGCCAAATTTTTATTGGGTTGTAGATGGTCAAGGGACTGAACACATTATCCCCATCCCACCCTAAAACAACAAATCCCATTTTTCTTTAGGGAAAAGGATCCCCTTCGGATTTATTATGTGGGGATCCTAGGTTCCCTATATCTCAGTCGTTCATCGTCTATCGTGCAATAGGTTTTCGTCATGTACTATTTGTGTTTAATTTAAAATAATAAGTCAAATGATTTCTGATCGCAAGACATACGATAAACGGCTGAGATATGAGAATCCTAAGATCCCCACATAATGGATACGTAGGGGATCCTTTTCCTTCTTTTTGTTGCTCAAAAGAGGATTCGAACTCTAGAGGTTTTACATAGGAAAGAATCTAGGAAAGTACAAATAAACGAAAAGGTAAATTATACAAAACTACTTCAATTATGGGTCGCGTTACAATTTCATACATCATGTTTTAAACATTATAATGACATACCTCAATTTACAAATTCGTTGCAATGTCAGATCTTCGTTAAAATTCTATTATTTTATCTGTTAACTACTGACGTGGCAAAAACAGGGCCACATGTTTAATAACATGGACCAGGATCCTCGCTGGATCCATTCCCTAGGGATCACGCAATCGTGTCCGTTCATCGTATATCGTGTGGTTATAAATCATTTAAAATTTAAAATTTAAAATTCAAATATAAATAGTACCTAACGAAAACTGGTCGCACGATATACAATAAACGAACACGATTGCATGATCCCTAGAATCCCTAGGGAAGGGATCCGGCCAGGATCGTGGTTCTAATAACATATCATCAAATTGTGCCACGTGGCAAAATAAATAATTTAAAAAACGTTCAATATTTAATAATGCCAAAAGCAAGAAAACATATTTAAAATATAATTACATTAGTTAATTAAACAAAACATACACCAATGAAAAGGATTAAACAATAAACAACCATCTTCCTCTTCCCCCTCCAGTCCCCCAATCCCACGACCACTTCCTTTCCCACCGAGATGCAATCTTAACCCAGAAATAATCCATCGCTGCTCCAACCTGCTGCCTGCAAATCAAATCTAACGAAGCACGCCACCTGCAAATCAAATTTGACGAAGCACCGCACCCCGCCATGTCGAGCGAAGTTAGTATGATATTTGACCAAATCCGCCCTCCTCCTCCGGCAAACTCTCTCGACGGGGGAGGCCGGTTTAGCTTCAAGCCCAATTTAATTTAGAGAGTTGCAGGTCGCTGGTTGATTTTGCATAACCTGTCTCAACCAGTCGGAGTTTCTGCGATTCGAGTACTTATTCGGAGCGGGTGCAAGAACTTGTTTGGGTCAATTGCAGTTCAGTCGCATGGGGAGTCGCCGCTCTCGCTGGAGTTTAAGTTAGTGGAGTTTGGATGGTGGGTTGGAGAATGTGATGCGAACTGGGGAATAAGGTTAGTGGAGCTTATTTAGTTTTTCATTTTTTTTCATTAATTTTAATTTTGTTAATTAACTAATGTAATTATATTTTAAATATGTTTTCTTATTTTGTGGCATTATTAAATTATTAAACTTTCTTTAAATTTTTTCTTTTTGCCTAGTGGCACAAATTTGATGACATGTCAATTATAAATTTTAAATAACAAAATAGGGTATTAGAAGATCATATTCAAGGATGACAATTTAATTTTCACAATTAAATTTGCATGAGAATTATATTTATTCTTAAGGGAAAATTAGAATCCCCTACTATCACATTGCGGCCTGGGGTCCACCACATCCTGGGTCCGCTTTATCACCGTAGCACGATATTGTCCGCTTTGAGTCCCGACCACATCTTTACGATTTTTCCTAGTGGCACAAATTTGATGACATGTCAATTATAAATTTTAAATAACAAAATAGGGTATTAGAAGATCATATTCAAGGATGACAATCTAATTTTCACAATTAAATTTGCATGAGAATTATATTTATTCTTAAGGGAAAATTAGAATCCCCTACTATCACATTGCGGCCTGGGGTCCACCACATCCGGGGCCTGCTCCATCACCGTAGCACGATATTGTCCGCTTTGGGCCTCAACCACACCTTCACGGTTTTGTTTCTGGGAATTTACACGAGAATTTCCCAGTGGTCACTCATCATGGGAGTGTTATCGCGTGCTACTCGCTTAACTTCGGAGTTTCTCTGGAACCCGAAGCCAGTGAGCTCCCAAAAGACCTTATGCTAGGTAGGGATGAGAATATATATATAAAGATCACTCCCCTGGGCGTTGTGGGATCTTACAATCCACCTCCTTAGGGACCCGATGTCCTCGTCGACACTTACAATCCACCCCCCTTAGGGGCCGGATGTCCTCGTCGACACACCATAGCCAGAGTTAGGCTCTGATACCAAATTGTCACATTTCGGCTCGAGGTCCACCACATCCTGGGCCAGCTCCACCACCGTAGCATGATATTGTCCGCTTTGGGCCCCGACCATGCCCTCACTGTTTTGTTTCTGGGAACTCACACGAGAACTTCCCAGTGGATCACCCATCATGGGAGTGCTCTCGCGCGCTACTCGCTTAACTTCGGAGTTCTTATGGAACCCGAAGCCAATGAGCTCCTAAAAGGCCTCGTGCTAGGTAGGGATGAGAATATACATATAAGGATCACTTCCCTGGGCGATGTGGGATCTTACAATTCACCCTCCTTAGGGGCCCGATGTCCTCGTCGACACACCACGGCCAGAGTTAGGCTCTGATACCAAATTGTCACATCTCGGCTTAGGGTCCACCACATCCCGGGCCCGCTCCACCACTGTCGCACGGTATTGTCCGCTTTGGGCCCTGACCATGCCCTCACGGTTTTATTTATGGGAACTCACACGAGAACTTCCTAGTGGATTACCCATCATGGGAATGCTCTCGCGCGCTACTCGCTTAACTTCGGAGTTCCTATGGAACCCGAAGCCAGTGAACTCCCAAAAGGCATTGTGCTAGGTATGGATGAAAATATACATATAAAGATCACTCTCCTGGGCGATGTGAGATCTTACACCTACATTTTTTCTATATTATTTAGATTAAACATCTGTGCCTTTTTAAAATTTAATTAAAACACTTTGACCCTTAGTCACCTCTATTTTTTAAAATTAAAATAATTTTTGAATTTATCATTTTATCTGCATTGATGCATTTTTCCTTATTTAGTGATGATATTAGTAATTAAACTATATTTTCTCTTCTTCCAAATATGTGTTTTTTTTGTTATGTTATGCAAACATTTAATCTTATTTGTTTTTCCAAATGGTTTTTTCTTTTTCAAATAGTTGGTGATCGACATAAAGCTCCATGTAATTTTTTTCAATTTTTTTTGTGAAATTATAATTTTTTTGGTATTTTTTTTTAAGTATAGTTGTTGACGAATTATTATTAGGTACAATACATTACCTATATATTATCTGCGTGTACGTACAAAAATCATTGATTGGTATGTTTATTTGCAATTTTGATACGTTTGATTTGATATATATTGTTAATATTGGTACATTATTTTTATTTTGGTACGTTTCATTTTGTACACATTGTGTGTTGGTATGTTTATATTATTCTCAATCCTATTTTCTCTTATCGTACTAAAAACAAAACTTATTTCGGTACGTTTGATTTTGGAGGATTTAAAAATATTTTAAACTATTTTGGAAAGAAAATATCTTAAATCGTAGATAATTATGGCTAAATTGTAGAATTATTGTGAAAATAAATTGAATCCAACCAACTTTTTTTTTTTTACAGTTATCTGTAAAGGAGGAGAGTGTAATCAAAATGCTAGATTATAGGAAAAGTGTTGCGGTCTAATGTGCATATAGCACCAAAATTATGACAAAAAAAGTTTAATCAAATCACTAAAAAGCATGGATGTTTAATCTAGAAAATTCAAAACTGAGGCGCCTATATCAAAAAATCCCTTTACAAAGACAATTCAAACCAAACTCTACCTCTACATGTCATCCGCCACTCAAAAACGCAAACCTTAGATATTTTAAGAGGCCTTACAAGACAAAGAGCCAACTAGTTGGGAAATCAATCTAGACATGATCACCAACCGCATTACAAGCAGCTGTCTCTTTGTACTCTTCTTCATCCATCGTATCACAAATTCCTCTCCCTCTTGTCTCTGGCAAACAAACCACAAACCACCCACAAACCCCAATCACAACCCCAAACACTCCATACGACAAGAACCCACCGTTGTCTCTCCCCGCGGCCGCCAGCATGGGACTAAAAACGCCTCCTAACACCACCGCCTGCCTCACCATCGAAAGAGCCGAGTTCCTCACGCAAGTGGGAAATAGCTCAATTGTAAATAGAAGCAACACATTGAAAGCCAAGCATGCGCTGAAAAAAGACACCAGCTCGAACCCTATTTGCAACCCTGTCCATATCGGATGGATACCTTTTAACACGGACATGATGCTACAGAACCCACTAAGAACAGTGTAAACCAAGATTGAGGTTTTTCTGTTCATTTTGTCGATGAAAAATAATGCGATTAATGAAGCTGGCAATTCGGACAAGGCGTTGAGTGTGACGCCTAAGTAGAGATCGAATTCCAAGCTTCCCAAAGCTAATGGCATGCCATAATACACCATTCCGATACCACAGCCGATTGCCATAACCGCGGACAATCTCCGAAAAGCCCATTTTCGCTTCACCAAAGCGTTGATTGCAGAGTAGAGATCGACGTTCCCTGTTTCATGCTCAAAGGACAAGCTCGAAATAAAGCTCGAGGTAAGTGCTGTTTTGGTTGTAGTACTATTGACGGGTGCAATGTATTTTAGGGTTTCAATTGCGTCTTCTTTTCGACCTCGCACGAAGAGCCATCTTGGTGACTCACGAACCAAAAAATGAACCGTTATCGAGTACAATAATGTGGGGATTGAGGTCCAAAAATAGAGTGTTCTCCATGAGTGAGCTCTATGAGCGTATGCTATAGTTGGGAGGGAGAGAAACCCTAGAGTGAAGCAGAAGAATCCCATAACACCAACCTGACCCCGCCAACGATTTCCGACGAGCTCTGTCGATAAGACAAGGGCGGAAGTACCGATGGTGGCACGGGCAAACCCGGTGATGAATCGGAGGACGGAGTACATCCATATGTTGGTGGAAAAGGCAGTGAGGAAGGTGGATAAAGACATGATGAGACATGAGAGAAAGAGCATGTTTTTGCGACCTAGTGAGGTGTCAGCAAGTGAGGCCAGGGTCAGCCCGCCAATTAAACAGCCTATGAAGAAGGCTGAGGCCGGCAGTCCCGTGATGAGTGACGACGAGCACTCGAGGCCCCATTCGGAGATGATGGAAGTGTGTTTGGCCCTGTCCCAGGCCCATGAGTTTTGAGGAAGTTGACAAATGTTGGAGGCTGAGTTGCATGAGTTGGGTAGCTCAGTGAGGTGGGTGCAGTGCCATGTTGGCACAGAGTCAGTGAAGACAGCGATGAATGTTTGTTGGGCATCAAAGAACCATGAGAATGCTACGAGGATGGCTTGGAGAAATTGGGCCCATCCAAAATCTCCGATGCACCGCTCGATGATGGAGTCGAGGGATGGGAGGTGTTTGTGGAGCACGGGGAGTTCTGGCTCAGCCGAGTTTGGTTCGGAGAGAAGAGGGGTTGAATCGGCCATTTGGTTCAGAGCTAAAAGAAAAGGTTTGAGATATGATGGTGAAATACAATTAAGGTTTTTATATAGCTAGAGGAAACAAACGGAGCTAAAAAGAAAAGGTTTGAATTGACAAAAAACAAAAAAAACAAGGTTTGAACTCTGGGCGGACTTTGTCAAAGTTGTCGTGGATAATGTTAATTAGTTGTCAATTGTCATTGATCATGTAGCTTATTGTCTTACTGCCATTTAAATAAATGAAGATGTGAAAGAATAAAAAACGATGTATCATACAGCTGTTTCATTAATTCGGTAGGCTAGTACAAAGACACACCAAAGTTGGATTATACAGATATAAAAGAAAGAGATGTATCATCGTTTCTCAAGCATATCACATGTAATATTAATAGTCTAGGTGCGATGATAAATGGCTAACATCCAATTGAGTGTAAAGTATGAAGTTTTTAGCCGGCTGCGCACAATGTGGCTCACGTTACTAGATATTGGCTCCTTACAAGTCAAATTTTCATGACATCATTTGATCATATAATTTCATAATTTGAATTATTTATTCTATTTGTCATCATGTAAAAATCATCTCTAAAAAATATTCCATTTGATTTAAATACTATTTAGTTATTCATACAAATCAAACTAGATGACGGTAAATCACGATAATATTACTTGTTATCAGAATCATCTATTTATTCAACAAATATGGATGACCAAAAATAATCTTCACCTTAAATAGATTTTCTAAGAGATGATCTTTAGATAATTAACGGTTTGGATAATGACGCTTGTATACGAGGAAAAAATGTTAGGTCGTCAATAGGTCTTGACATGCACGTGAGGAGTTAAGTATATCTCACATTATTAACCCATCTTAGCATAGATTTCTCTATTTACTTATCACGTGACAAGTCATGTAATGGGTTAAATAAAAACGATTAATAAGAGTATGAATCCGTTGCAAGCAAGTTTGTTCTCACCACAATGAAAACAAGATTTATTGTTGGAAAAAGTACTTGTATCTTTATACATACCTAAATACTCGTAGTGTAGATTTGATCATTTCATGGATTTGAATATTTGGAAGTCCATTTAATACTAACACAGCAACACAAGACACATATTGTTTGAAGCTCAGATCGTATAATATTAATAGAAAACTAGTTATAATGCAAATAAATTGATGACAATGTGTGTCAGACCACATGAATTTTATACCTAATCATGCCTTGCACATGGAAACGTTTTAATGGTTGAAAATCGCAAGGCTCAACATTCGTGAAGAGAAACATACAAAAAAGGGTGGTAGGTCGAAATTGATGAAATTAAATTAATTAGCAACACTCTGGCATAGCCTCTTAATCGGAACAACCTTCAATGGTTTTGAGCTTTTGGTTTTCAAGATGATCACCACCGCTTGCAAATTAGCTAGCAAAATCTTTTATTATTAAATATATACTTTGCAGCCCACTGGATATATGATTTTGTTGGGATTTTATTGCATAATTACTGAGAAAAATATGATTTGTATATCCCACTGGATATATAATTTTGCTGGTCCATGGTAACACAAACTGGAGCTCCACTGGCAATGGACTAAACACTGGTCCCGACAACAAACACCAAGGCCTGCCTAAACAATGAGCTTGCAAGCACAGATCCTCACACATGTGGGGAAAGACTCTGTTGTGTAAATCAGCAACACAATATTGTATGCAGTAGAGGCAGTAAAAAAATGAAGCCAACTAATCCAATCTATTCCCTTTTGTTTACTGGCTATGGCGCCGCACAGTACCAGTGTTGAAATTTATCAACACAAAGTCCCACTTGCTATTTACTAAATTACTATAAAAAAATCCCAGTGCTAAATCTCAAGGTTATCCAAGTGACTTGTAGTTGAAATGGTTAAGAGTGTTTATCCCTGCACCTGAGGTATGGTGTTCATTTTCCTTTTACGCAGTATCATTGTATAGAAAGAAAAAAAATCCCTAAGTGATCAACCCCCAATCACATCCTATGTTTTCTCAAATAGGGTCTTATGTTCCGAGTATATAGCAGTAGTTATTGTTTTGAGCATATATGCATCATGCATGCAATGTGATGAACAAATCTTACCAAAGAAAAACTAACATTGAATAACAATTTTGTGTTCTTAATTTATTTGATGGATTATTGAGTCCCTCCTACCATTATTCCATGAGAAAAGAAACGTTCAACATTAATTGAGACATGAATAGGCCAATGTTTTCTCCTCGATGAGCTCTTTTGCAGTTGCATCTAGCTTTCCCCTTGAGAAATCGTCAATCTTGAGTCCTGCATTCAAAATAATAAAAAGTTGATCAATTGGTGAGTGCACAGAAACAGCCTCATATAGAGGATGAGTTTTTACGTAGAAAATGTCTTAAAACACTTCGGAATAATGAATGCTGAAATATCAAATGGGATTGATACATGGTTAAATCTATCCATGAACCGTAAATATGAAGTTTTCAGCAACGACAAGTATCAGCTCAATGCGTTTGAATCTATTCCAACTTTATTTTCCAGAACCATTTCTCGGATATGAAGATATTTGACTATCCTTAATGACAGTAATTTGTTGCTGCCTAAACATGATTTGAGTTCAATACTCGGATTTTTAATCGCTGAAGGAAGATAAACAGTGGTCATGATTATAACTTACCCTGCACAATTGACCATTGTCCTCTATCACATGTAACAGGGAAGGAGTAGATTAGGCCTTGCTGGATTCCATAAGAACCATCAGAGTACACACCCATTGAAACCCATGTCCCCTGGATGACATTCAAAGAAGCAAAGAAATATTAAATTTGTATAAAGTATATGAAGAAACAAAAAAAAAAAAAAAAAAAATTAGCTTTGAAAGAAAAGAATACTGATAAAGATAGCAAGCAACCTTAGGAGTCCCAAGAACCCAATCACGTATGTGATCACAAGCAGAACTGGCAGCAGACAATGCACTGGATAGCTTCCGAGCCTTAATAATGGCTGCACCGCGCTGCTGCACAGTGGTGATGAACTCGGTATTTAACCTAAAGAAAAAAAAAATGACAGCATATTAGTGACACAAAATAGTAAGTTGATGAATGAAAGGTCGGAAATTTTGTCCTTCCATAGTTGAACAACAAATAGACACCATTTCATGCTGGCCCTTTCTATTTATCAAACTGGATGAAGAATTTTTTCTAGCTTCGAACACCCAAAATTCTCCGCGTTTTATATTTGAGCATTTTGTCATTTCAAAATATTTATAATGAATTTTAGAGTCAGAAAAATTAGAGTTACCATTGATCATTAGCCACAAGTTCCCTGACAGGTTTCTCTCCGCTGCTAGTGGTGACAGTTGCATGATTGACATCAGGATACTGAGTTGAAGAGTGATTTCCCCAGATGATAACATTCTTTACATCACCAACATGAACATTTAGCTTCTCGGAGATTTGTCCCAAAGCTCTGTTATGATCTAATCTTGTAAGACATGTGATATTCTTCTCTGGGATTTTAGGTGCATATTCTTTCAAGATGAGTGCATTAGTGTTTGCTGGGTTCGCAACCACCAGAACCTATGGTAGAAGCAATGAAACTGCATCAGCTTTAGATAATAAAAGATAATAAAAAAGTAATGTGGTATGCACGTATTTCGTTCTGCTTCTCACCTTGACATCTGAAGCAGCATGCTTTTCTAGTGCTGAAGCTTGAGCCTTGTAGATTGATACATTTTTCGACATCACATCCTTCCTTTCCATACCTTCCTTCCGTGGGAATCCGCCGACCATAACAGCAATATTGACATCTTTACAAGCTTCCTGAGCATCTGTTGTAGCAACAACACCTACAAACATGTATACGGCAAAGTTTAATACGAATGATCCTCAAAGGGAGTATTATGCGTTCAAGATCAGACTTTACCTTTGAGAAGAGGAAAGGCAGCATCAATTAGTTCCATTTTCACCCCATTCAAGGCTTCAGCTGCTGGTTCAATATCAAGCATGTGCAGAATTACAGGTTGGTCAGGGCCTAGCATGACCCCCCTCGCAATCATCGGAACAATAGCATACCCTATTTGCCCTGTTCAACATCAAGTATGAACCTTCAGCGAGTTTTCAAGAATTTGGAACACAAGTTTTACATTTAAAAGCATGACCCTTTTCATAACCCTAAAAAGCTGACAGACAATTATTAGAATTGTATGGCAAGTATTTTCAATATCATAAAATTGGACATCAAGATTATCTATAAATTCAAGAAATCTTCCAAGACTGGTTTATCGATATGAGAATATATGGCATGCCTGCAGCACCAGTGACCAAAACAATCACAGGATCCTTCTCCATACTCAAGAAGCTCCACATGTATTTTACGAGCTTCCAAAAGAAGGCAATAGTGAACAGAACAACCAAACTTTTCTGAACCAGTACCACATTCATATTCTCCATTTTCTGAAGCAGTGCTACAATATTCTCCATTTTCTCAAGAAACAAACAGATATGCAACAAACAATTCCCGTTAAAATCAAAATAATCCAACCCTAAGTTTTTATAGAGGTCTAAAAATACCATCCATGAGAAGAAGAATCTACAGCGAACAGAGACACCTCTTCAACAAAGCAATCAGATACCAAAACAAAGTCCACAAGATATTTATAAATACAGAATTCTTAATAATTATATTCCAAAGAAAAGAACATGTCCTTCTGTTTGGCCTCCTCCAGAACCAAGGAATACAAGAAATTAATAATAATAATAGTAATAATATGAAATCTTGGAAAGTTAAATAATGGTGCTAGACTTTGGGAGGAGATTTGGGTTTTCTGGATCATGAATTAGAATCCCAAATTTAATGATTTCATAACAAATATCAAATGCATATAACCAAAATTTTGAATTCTTCTCAGTACATCCACATTTTATTTCAATCCAAACAGGGAAAAATACTGGAAAAAGAAAGTTAATTTTGAAAAGATGATCATACCAGCGGCACCAGTGACAAGAACTCGAACTGGGTTTTTTGCCATTGTTGCAAAGAGTGGTTCTGGATAGAGAAAATGAGTGCAATTAGGAGTGTGGATGAGTGAGAATAATGGCGATCAGGAGTGAGGAGGTTGTTGAATATAATTGTAGTGGTTTTATAGATGAGAAGGAGATGAGGAGGTGAACATTACAATGACGGGAATCGAGGATAAAGATAATCAGATAAGCGTGATGATAGGAGATCAGAGTGAGACTGTCAACTTACACAGTTATGCAGCAAAAATTAGAAATAGTCACCAAGCAAATACTAGTGGGAGATATCCACTTATAACAACCTCATCTCAATGACTGCGTCACTGTGGCATGTTTGGCTTTTGTTTTAATTTTTGTTGGCTTTTTGTTCAAAATGATCATTGAGATTGGTATAATTCTTCATTCTGATTCTTGAGGTTCAAAATCGATAGAAGTGGTCTCTGATTTTGTCCACCTCAATCATTTTGATTATTCCTAAAAAAATTCATAAGGTAAGAACAAAAATACCCCTAAACACCATAGTTTATAAGATTTGAAGGTATTTTTGTCTTTTTAGTTCTTATTTAACAAAGATTTTTTCTTGAATGACCAAAATGATTGATGGTGGACAAATTTAGGGACAATTTCTATTGATTTCACATCTCAATGATCAAAATGAGATGTTTTAATAATGAAAACTAAAAATAAAAAAATGAGTGTAAATATGCCCACTTTGTCTCTTATTTTTCCAACCACTCCTTAATAAAAAATTTATTCACAAGTTTAACCCTTAATAAAATCACATATAAGGACTTAAAACTGTCCAAAATGCAAAGCTTTGATTTTTACCGTTACATCCGATCCTTTTCTTCCTCCTCTCCTTCACAATATCCCATCCGATCAGTATTCTCGCCAAAGACGAATTGAACCACATTATTGCTAGCAGGCTAAACCCACTTCCTTCCATTAGCGAATATAAAATCGTTTGTTAAAAATAAAATAAAATAAAAGTAGGGGACATAAGGTACGTCCCAGTTTGCAATCTCCCCATGTGTTAAGCTCTGCTCTCTTCAGATAGAGGCCAGGCTTCCATGCGAATGAAAAATTCTTTGCAATTAATTACAGATGGCGTGTTACTTTGATGAAGCTGGGAGACCATTCATTTAAAACGTTAATCAAATCCACAGACACAGGAGGGCACATGCCAAAATATTTGCCCAAATTTAACTCACAGACTGGACCAAGATGCCAAGATCTGGTTTTATTATAATAAACTGATCCAAGTGATAAAATTGTTAATAAACTAACTTCAAAATCCCAAAATCTCACCTCAAAATCATATTCTCTTTGCGTTCTTGTTCATCCATGGTGTCACAAAGCATTCCACCTCTTGTATCCGGCAAAAATCCCACAAAAAATCCAGAAAAAAATATAGCCAGTCCAAACACGCCGTAAGAAAGAAACTCATTGCTGCTCCCAACAGAAACTAACATCGAGCTAAAAACAGCACTCAACACATAAGACTGCCGCAGCAAAGATGTAGCAGAGTTCCTCACACAAGTTGGAAACAACTCAACTGTGAACATAGAAATCAGATTCCAAGCCGTTCGTGAGCAAAAGAAAGAAGCCAATTCCAACCCAATTCTCACCCCCTTTTGCCCTACAACTGCACACACAATTCCACAAATTCCACTCACTAAACAAAATCCAAGCACTGAAAATTTCCTACTCCATCTTTCCAATATAATGCAAGTAATTGGATACGAGGGTATTTCTAACAAAGCATTAAACATAACACTCAAATAAATGTTAAACCCCAAACTTCCAACCCCTAATGGCATTCCATAGTACACCATTCCGATTCCAAACCCTAGTACCATTACCGTTAGGGTTCTCTTCATAGCCCATCTTTTTGCAAACAAGTCCTTCATTGACTTGTACGGATGATTACTGGTATTTGAAGAGTCGACCTCCACCTCATGAGATGAGACCAACAACAATTTTAACTCACTTGGGTAATTTTGTCCGGCAGATTTCAACAGTATCGCTACAGCTTCCTCTTTTTTACCGTTCATGAACAGCCATCTCGGAGACTCGCTGACAAAGAACTGAAGCAGTAAGCAGTATAAAACTGCAGGAATCGAAGTGCACAAGTACAGGGCTCTCCATGAGTTAACTCTGTTGAGATAAGCAATCAGTGGTAGTGACAAAAACCCGAGAGTGAAGAAAAAAAACTGCATGATTCCCACTCTAGGCCTCCATTTCTTCCCAACTTTTTCCATAAGCAAGACAAGAACACATGTACTAATTGAGGAGCGGCCGACCCCGCTTATGAATCTGACTGCTGAGTAAACCCAAACGTTTGGGGAGAGAATGGTGATAAACGAAGCTAAGGACATCGTTACACAAGAGATCAAGAGGAGCTTCTTGCGACCGAGTGAGGAGTCAGCTAGGGTTCCTAGAAGGAACCCACCGACCACACCGCCCAAGAAGTAGGAGGAGGCAGGGAGGCCTCTGATGAATGAGCTAGAGCATTGGAGGCTCCAATCAGATATGATTGTGGTGGAGGAAGTTGAATCCCAGGACCAATCGGAGTCGGCCAGGTCACAGATGTTGGAGTTTGTGGTGCATGAGGTGGTGGTGGTGGTGGAGCAGTGCCATGTAGGGATTGCATCTGTGTAGACACTGATGAAAGTTTGTTGACCATCAAAGAGTGATGCCAAAGAGACAAGGATGGCTTGGAGGAATTGTTTCCACCCAAAACTTGATTGATTTTGCTCAATTATTTGATCCAAGGAATTGAGGAGATTGGTCCTCAGAGTTTCTGGGTCTTCCATGTTTGGATCAAGGCCAAAAGGGGTTGGATCAGCCATTAGATATAGCTGCTAGCTAGAGCATCTTTGACAGACTCGCTAAACTCACTCTTTTAAGTTATTTTTTCCCACATATTCTTACGACACACTAATTTAACAAATTAATTATTCACGAGTCAAATTTAACTTAATTTAGGAACCAGACCAAATGAATTTTTGGTATTCTAAAAATATCTGAATTGTGTTGGAGATTTCACAGCTGGTCATGGATTCCAAAGACCTACTAGTCTTCTTGCATTGCATCGGTTCTTCGTAGACACTTGTACAAGGTGTGCACTTTCACTTTCAATATTTAAGTTTGTTATCTTGTCCTTACCAATAACAACAACGTTTGTTGTCAGTAGATATGACGTGTACAATAACAAGTAGCAGATGGAGAGTTCAAGTGCTGTATGTCCCTTGGCATAACGAAGAGGCCAACTGATCATACAAAAGAAAATGGAAAAATAAATTCTGATTTTCTAAGATATATTTTTGTTCATTATTCTAATTCTGAATTACGAGTTGTGAGCTTCGACCTAGATCACATTTTGGGATGAGTCTATATTATTCAGTCAGAGTTTCATAGAGAGAGGCACTTGGTTCAAGCCACAAAACAGATGTGGCAGAATCAGAATGTGCCACATGTTCAATTTCTTTTTTCTTTCTAATTATTTTTGCACCATAAAAAGTGTATACCTCCTCATTTTCCCTGACCAGAGGAGAGAATGATAATGTCATGAGGAAGAAGACAAGATATCTTGATGTGGTTTGTGGGTTTACCCTGCATGAGAGCTTTTAGGAATAAATGCCAGTCTAGGGAGAATCATAAAAGAAAATTTTTGACAAAAATGATAGATTGATATTTCATTGATCATCTCAAATAAATAGAGGTGTTAGTTGGGCATAATGCTTTAGTGATTAAGAAAATGATTTGGAGCTAATTTGTTCAAACAAGACAACTATAATAAATCTCTAAATGGCTACCGCATATATGAAAACTACGCACGGCACCCATACTAATCTATTACATAACATTAGACGCAACATAATCGTATCGATGATTACAATAGATCATCATCTAATAGCAAAGCCACATAAAGTTATCCGAAAGAGCGAGACCACATAAAATCATTGTTAGCAAGGAGAATCAAAACTTCATTAAAATAAATTGCAGAGTGTAGAAGAATGTTGGATATAAATGACGAATTGTTGAGTTCAAACAAAATTTCCCTTAGTTTGTTAGACATTGCTTTACGTGCATATTTCCTTTGATGACTTTTTATAGTAGTGAAAGTTGAGAATAAATATATTTTGGGTGTAGTGTATTAAGATTTATATAGACTTTTGTTGAGTTTTTTATATCACCATGTAAGTAGACTTTTATTGACTATTATAAACTCCATAATATTTTTCAGCCAAAAAAAAAAAACTCCATAATATTTCATATGCTTTTTATGATACACTTTTGTGGAACTTTTGCATAATTTTAGAGAATTCAATACTATAATTTTTTAGATTATATGGATTGTCATAGACATTTAATGACCAATTTATTTCTTTCTAATTATAGAAAGTTTGGAATGCAAAATGAGATTTTTGGAGTATTAATAACAATTCCCTAAATTTTTACTATTAAAATGTTGATGATGACCATGATAAAGTGGTCATTAAATGTATAAATTAGATATTCATAATTATGAATATGTGGAGAAAATAAAAAATAAATCGATTTATGGTTATGCAAATTTAAGTAAGGAATTTTAAAATTTTGTTTCCGGAAATTATTATAATTTACGTATTTGTATTATTGAGATTTTATGTGACATCCCACATCGCCCAGGGGAGTGATCCTTAAATGTATATTCACATCCCTACCTAGCACGAGGCCTTTTGGGAGCTCACTGGCTTCGGGTTCCGTAGGAACTCCGAAGTTAAGCGAGAAGGGGGCTAGAGCAATCCCATGATGGGTGACCCACTGGGAAGTTGCTCGTGAGTTCCCAAAAACAAAACCGTGAGGGAATGGTAAGCCCAAAGCGGACAATATCGTGCTACGGTGGTGGAACGGGCCCGGGAAGTGATCCGCCCCGGGCCGGGATGCGACATTTTATATTATTTCTCGAGAATTTATATTAATTTATTTGAATTTAGATTTTAATTAAACTAGTTACAAAGAGTGAAGTTTCGAAATTAATTAATTAAAATCTGTAGACCATTCGAGGTCACCATTTATATTTTCGAATAGAGCTTGATCTCATGAGAGCGTAGGCACAAACCGTTCGTGAAATGAAATTATAACGAATAAGTTATTAACGATTGGATTTGAGGACAAAATAGTCATTTTGCCATTTATTTTAGAAGGCTCTAGAAAATTTGGAGCAATGGGAGTGCCACGTGGGTGGCTGAGATGAAAGGGGAAGGAGAGAAAGGAGAGAGGGGAGGGATTGGGACTGCCCAATCAGAAAACAAGGAAAGGAGGGGAAAGGAGGGAGAAGAAAGAGAGAACCGAATCCCCTATGACCCGCCGATCTGACCCGGTCATATTTTCCGATTCTTGTCACCGTTAACGACGGTACCGGTGCCAAAATGATCCATACTTTGAAAATAGTGTTTGCCTCCATCCATTCCACCCCAAAATTTATGAAAATGGTTTGAATTTGGTGAAAACGCACCGGTGGGTATAATGGTCCTATATTTTCAATCCACCATATTTGAAACGGATTCCTTCAATCTCCACCACCATTGAACTTCCCTTGATCCCAAGAACAAAGCCCAAACCACCTTAGGGGCGGTGGAGCACCGGAACTGATGGATTGAAACAACCCATTTTTAGGGTTTTCCGGCGGTTCGAGGAAGATTTGGGGTGTTTCTCGGCCAAATTGGACTTGGCCACAGGTATAAAAAATTCTCCCCTCACTGAGATCTACTTTCTTGTAAAATTGGTAATTTTTAGTGTTGGCCGGAATTTGGGGTTTCTGCTCGCCGGAAACCGCCACCCACGGTGGCGCGTGGCCAGTGGGCCGATGCTACCATTTTGTACAATTTTGGATATTCTAAATACGAATTTGGTATCCATTGGAGGTGATTCAATCATTAGAACTAAAGTTGGATATTTCGTTTATTTGGAATATAATCGGAAATGGATTAAGATTGAATGGTGAACTACGAAGGGCTTGATCCCGTTCAAGGGTACGTAGACAGTCTAACGGGAGTCAGATGCAACCTTAAAAATAACTAAGATAAACCTTTATCGAAAATTTGAAAGAAGAAAAGGGATTGGATGTTTAGTATAAATTTAACCTCTGTTTGGTCAAATAAATTTAGCTATAGGTTTTGTGAGAAATTAAGAATTTCTTAAATAATTTGAGAAAAATTTTTGTTGGGAATTTGAATTATGAAAAGAAATTTGGTGAATAAGATGAAGGTTCATCTTATGTTTTTGGTAAGTAAACTTTGGTTATAGATTTGGTGTGTGATTAATAAATGTACATAAAGAATTGTGTTTAATGGTAGTTAACTAAACAAGATTTTAGTTTGGACTTATCACTGATATTATTTTCCGAAATAATTATTTTGGGGCAGGGCGTTACATCGTATAAGGTGGTAGTGGTAACGATGGTGGTGAAAGTGTCACGTAGTAATTGTTAGCAAGATGATGGTAGTAAAGTTGGTGCCTTTAGTGACATCAATAATAATAGAGGTGGTCATTGTGGTGGCAGGGTGTTGTTGGAGTGGTGGAGGAGTAGGGATGGGGACGGTGGTGATGAGGTGGTGATGATGGTAGTGGAGGTGCCGGTCATGGTCAAGATGGTGACAGTGGTGGTCATAGTAGGATTGTCGTTGATCATGGTAGTGTCGGTGGTAGTCATAGTACAGTTGGCGATAATGCTCATGGAAGTGACGGGGGTGGTGGCTATAGGGGTGGAGGAGTGGTTATGGTAAGGTGATGATGGCGACATGATGGTGAAAATGGTAATAATAATAGTCTTTGCATTATGATTAGTGGTGGAGCTTATCATTTCAAAATTGAGAAATAAAGAAATTCATCAAAACCATAGGTGGAGGGGTGGGATTTGAGATAACAAAAAACTTACCATAAAAACACTAAAAGCCCATAGAACCGGCATTGACAAACTATAGATAAGGAAAAGGTATTTGGTTTGTTGGATTGAACAGCAGAATGACATTTCTATATTCGTATAGAATGATCGTTCCATTGTTTTGTTCATATATATATATGTGTGTGTGTGTGTGTGTATTTTGTCAATCCTACATATATTTAGGATTGCTCCTTTTCATTCCCAACCAATGGAATGGGCATTAACAAACTATAGATAAGGATCCAAGCTATGGACCAAAGATCAAAGAACCCAAGCCCTAAGTTCCTAGGTAGTTATTTTTTAGTATTGAGATACAAATTTTGAGTAAAGATCCAAACGTCTCCGGACATTGACAATGATGGACAAGCTTGTTATCCCAAATTCATATGCCACACGGGCTGAAATGCACAATTCCTTGAGGATCTAAGCCAACGTGGCAATTACAAACCTCTCCCAACAACTGAAAGCCACACTTGAACCTTTCCCAATATAATCTAAACAAACAAAGAGAGAGCTTGGCTTGAAAGATCACCCATACCTTAAACCCATCACATCCGCCTCTCCAACACCACTCACACACACCCAACCTCTCCTCAATCCGTCATATACCCTTCAAATTTCAATTCCCTTGTCTTTGATGCCGACCTTCCACCACCACCACCACCACCTGCCACTTGCTTATATCATTTCATTTGTATTTGCCTAATTGGATTTGGGACCAGCATCCGGCCCGACTCTTGTAGGCCCCACCTTCTCCCCACTATTCCATCAGGGCTCCACAGCCGGCCACGTTGACAAATTATATTATTCTTGGGTTGGGTGGGGCCCATTTTGGAAACTGCGAACATGTGTTTAGTGTTTTGACCGAGAGAAGAATCAAAAGATGAGAGGCAGATACCGAGGACTAAAGTGCTTAAGCTAAGCGGAACGAGATCCTTGTTTTTGGATTTGATTTTGATAATTTGATCTGAGAGAGTAATTAACATGTAAAAGAAGATTTGGTAGATTTGTCCTATATGGGAGTGGGTGCAAAGCCTGCAGTCATTCAGCCTGTGTTACCAACTTACCATAATAACCTTGTGTAAATTCACAAAAAAAGTACTCCCAAGTTCCCAATACATGCATTTAACGAGGAAGCGTATTACTCTTCTTATTTTCGACTTCGAATTTTTTTCGCGTAGTTAAAATATTTGTCTTTTTACACACAAAAAAACAATAGTCCAGTCTAACAAATGAGACTACGACGTGTATTACCAAGAGCTGTGTCATTATGTTCGTACTACAACTATATACCATTTAGCAACATTATGATTGCACTTGCCAAAAACCAGAATCAGAAATAATACTCCATAACTTGTTTGGAAAGGGCATTATGGTCTTTCACTACTTGAGATAGGCCAATCCGAACATACCCTCTCTCTCTTCAGTTGGGTAAGAGAGAGGCTTGAGCAGCTCGAGAAAGAGAATAATGAATATAGAAATAAAACGACAAGAGAGAGAGACCTAAAGAGAGCAAGAATAAAGTAATAGACAGGCCAACATGCGATAGTGTGGTTTTATTATAACCCTACCATTCTCTGCCGTTGGACAGATAAGCTGTCCCTTTTGTCTCTCTCATCCCCAAACAATCCCCTTCTCACTCTCTTGCAATCCCACCTTCATATAACATAATCTCCCTCTCTTTTAAAACCTCACAACCCCAAACCCTACTTTAATCCCTTCATTCTTTCCATCTTTCTCTTCAACCATATATCTTCATCTTCCATATCAAGTAACTATGGCCTCGAAAGCAAGGAAGAAGCAGATATGGTGTCCACAGCCACTGACGCCGCTCATGGAAGGGCCGGACCCCGAAATGCAAGAGGAAGGTGGCAAAAAGGAGAGCTCTTGGGAAGTCATACGTGAATGGTTTAGGGTACAAAAGGGTGGCCCTCCTAGTCCCGGGACTAACTTATCGGCCTCAGGATATGGGGGGGGTGGTACTATTCCAGCCAAAAGACAAGACTTGAGGCTCTTGCTTGGTGTTTTAGGCTGTCCTCTTGCTCCAATTCCACAAGCTAATGATCCAGTTGATCATCACCTCCTTCACATTAAGGACATCCCATTTGTAAGTTAAAAAACCCACATTATATTATCATTGTCATTATCTTGTACAGGCGATACATGAATAGAGGGGTGTTGAACACAGAACCTCATATGCATGAGTGAATCTTCTCTTAATTTTCTGGTATATATTGTTTTAGTTAGTAATTAATTAGTTAATTTAGTTTTTTGTTAAATAATGTGTAGGAAACTTCTATAGCGCATTACATTATACAGCAGTACTTGGCAGCCACGGGGTGCTTGAAGCAACAGAAGTGTAACAAAAACATGTATGCAAGTGGGAGTGTGAAAATGGTTTGCTGTGAAACTGAGGTTTCTGCTGGAAGAAATGTGAAGACTTCGGGAACAAGAAGTGGGGAAAGCGGGTGCTTTGTTCTTTGGCAAATGTTGCCTGGCATGTGGTCTTTGGAGTTGGTCGTTGGAGGCAACAAGGTGGTGGCTGGTAGTGATGGCAAAACGGTTTGGAGGCACACTCCTTGGCTTGGTATTCATGCAGCCAAAGGCCCCCAGCGCCCACTGCGTCGCCTCATACAGGTATACATATACAATGTTCCTCTCACAATAATTTTCTTGCATAAATCATACCACTAAATAATGTTAAAATGTAAAATATGCTCTTTACATGCGAGAAATTTTGTCGTAAATTTAGGATGCTACATATTAATGATTTCTATTATGATTTTGAGCATAAACAACTTTTGATTTTGGACTATAAAGATAAGGAACCGTAGCGTTCAATTATTCGAAATAGCCTTTACCAAACAAAGATAGAGATTGAGGAACAAATCACAATCCCAATAAAATGATACTTGGCTGACAATGATAGGGAAACTGTCGCGTGCTTTGCCCTACAGACTTTTTTTTTTGGTACAGCTCCAAAGCGACCTAAGAATGGCACGTGATTGCCGTTCTTACGTCATATACCGGTCATATGTATTATGTACATCTTGTTCTTGGGATTACCACATATGCTGAACTAAAGTGCCTCTGTATTATTTCTTGCTTTATCTTTTTCTTTTGCACTTTAGTAAATGCTGCCGGATCTGGTGCAGCGTACCTACATGCTCTTTCTTTTTCGTTCTTCCTCCTTTTTTTTCCTTTTTATTTTTCTTTTTCTTTAAGAAAAATTCCCTTCGATAAAAAAAAAAAAAAAAAAAAAAAAAAAATACTGTTACCTAATATATATACTTAGTATTGGTTGATCAATACTTTGTAGAAAATACTTTCAACTAAGATAAAAAGGCATTAAAAGAGATCAATAATACGATGAGAATGTGCATGAGCCATTCAGTCAAAATGAAGTATACATTGGTGATATATACTCATAATTTCAGAAATTTGACAAATATTTCTATGTTTAATTTGCAGGGCCTAGATCCAAAGAGCACAGCAAGCTTGTTTTCCAAAGCACAATGCTTGGGAGAGAAAAGAATCGGAGACGATGATTGCTTTGTACTAAAAGTCTCCGCCGATCGAGCCGCGGTGATGGAAAGAAGTGAGGGTCCTGCAGAAGTAATCAGGCATGCATTGTATGGATATTTTTGCCAAAAGAGTGGCCTCCTCATATACTTAGAGGACTCACACCTCACCAGAGTGGAAACCCCAGAAAATGAAACTGTGTACTGGGAGACCACCATAGGAAGCAGCATTGCTGACTATAGGGATGTGGATGGTGTGCTCATTGCTCATCAGGGCCGCTCGATCGCCACAGTTTTCCGGTGTGGCGAGGTGTCGATGGAATACACAAGGACTAGGATGGAAGAAGCTTGGAGCATTGATGATGTTGTGTTTAATGTACCAGGGCTTTCCATGGACTATTTCATTGCTCCTGCTGATATATTTGATAGTACTGTACCATCACCATGATCATTAACTGTCTACTCACGAACTGATGGAGCTTAATTACTAGGATATTAGTTTGGTTTTAATTACAAAAATATTGGTGGGTACACTTTGTTAATGCGATGTAATATTTTGGGGGTTTTTTCTTCTTCTTTTCAAGTGTATTATGTAATATGTAGTAGGGTTTGAAGTAAGCTTAAAATGACAAATTCAAGCATGCGGTGGAATAAGGGATCTTGTTGTATTCTAATCTAATGCATTGTCCTTTTTTTTTTCTTTCTAAATCTAAAGCATTTAGGAAGTGGCCTTTGTTTATTTAATCTATTGGTACCATAATCACTAATCAGGTCTCTTATATACGTAGATGCGATCAATAATGCAATTAACAAATGAAATGTGTACGCAAATAATTAATATTCTCTAAATACAGGTTAAATTCATTATATATAAGTACAAAAAATGTAATCAATAAATGTGATTGTACACAAAATCATTAAAGTTCTCCAAATTTACATTTGGTGGTTTGATAAGAAAAAATTGAAATGATGAATTGTCCTTCCACAATGGATGCGTGGCAAAGTCAAAATCAAGAAAAGTGGCAATCAAGAACATGAAATGTTTAACTTTCTTATTTCAGGTGGGCTATCTAATCTAACAGAGTAGCCCATATATAGTTTTATTTTTCCTTCGGCTGACTAAATTTCGGTTCCTTCAGACACTTAAGACCCTTTTGTCATGAGGAGGTCCAAGCATGAAGCCCACCGAATCCATGGTTTAAAATCTCTAAAACAAAAAATAAATAGATATGGCTGGCCTCCTTCAAGATGAAAATGGGCAATGGTCTAGCGTCAATCGATGGAGAGGTCATTTGCTAGCCTTCGTTCTTGAGAGTCACGCACAAAACTTCGTAAATTTGGGAAGTTTGTTTGTACCATGTTCCCTAAAGTATTGTGCCTCAAAAAAACCAAGAATGCCTAACATATTGACCAAACATAACCATATACCATAATTATAAACATAAGACATAAGAAAATGTGTGATCTTATTCACAATGTCAAAAGTGTGTATAGTGTACATATACGTACTAGCTAGATCCATGCATAGAACTGCTAACTGGTTTGGGCTGCACTCCAGTTTCTTTCCAAATGATAAAATATTTCACATAAATAGTATCATAGTCGATTCTAAGTTTTTGAACGCACAAGGCGAAATTCGCAAAAACCTTTCTTTGTTTGTAGTTAGATACATCTTTCACAAGGAAATAAAGCTTCAAAATAGTCCATAACTTCATTCAAATACAAACCTTTATTTCAACTCGTTAGATGCATCCAAAACTCGATATCTCTTCACCATGACAAGTAATAAGGGAAACATTTTGATTTGCCACCTATAGTTTTACCAAAGTGCAATTTGCAACCTGAAAATGGAAAACGAAAAACTGAAGCAATGTATCACTTGAATTATAATTAATTAATTGCAATCTGCCACCAAAAGAGGTCACCAAAACATGCACTGCTTCAATTTTTTTAATCGAAATTTTGACTAAGTTAACAATAGATTGTTGATTGCAATTAAATCGCCTTCAGGTGAAAATTTGTGACATGAGTGAATTTCCAGTGGCAATTTAAGAATTTGTGCAAAGTATTAATAAAACTGATTGGAATAGAGTGCTTGCATTTGTTCTAAATTATGTGGTTATCCATATAGAGAAAAGTATTAAGGGCACGTTTGGTGGCCCGCCTAGGGTTGGATTTGGTAGTTTGGATTGATTAGGCTAGGATTGGAGTGGATAGGTTGGTAGTGTGTATGTTGTTTGATGCGGACAACTCAACCAAATTCAATTTGGGATAGGCTGGGAGTTTTCTTGCTCAACTCTTTGAACGGGAAGAGAAACCTCACCATGTTATTCTAACAAAAACCACTGTTTTAAAAATCCCCACCTAATGTTGTCTAGGCGCTGTTGTAAACTAAACCAAAAACCAATCAAGCAATAAACAAAACATAATGATTTCAGAGTTCCTCCAATATAGGAGTATCTCTCTAACAACGGAAACTTTATTGATTACCAACAAATACAAGATAACTCACAAACATAAAGTATTCTCAAGTATACAAACTTAAGCCTCTCAAAAACTTTCACACCCAAAACTCTATCCCACATCCATCTATTTATACTAATAGATGTCATAGGTTTACACAAAGTCCCTAGAATATAGGAAACCAAATCCTATACTAAAACTAAATCCCAAAAAAATTAGGAAACACAAGTCCAAATATCTTGCGTCCAAGATATCCTAATCCTTGTTTGATTCTTGTTTTAGTTTAGGCAAGTTGATTTAATGCCAAATCCAACAATCTCCATCTTGGCATGAAATCCATAACGAGGCATCAAGATCAAACTTGCTTCAACTGCACCAAATCCAAGCAGTGCTCGAACTTAGCCACATTAACCACCTTTGTCGACATATCAGCTGGACTATATTTTGTAGCAACCTTTTTTAGACGAATCTCACCTTCAGCTACCACTTCTCTCACAAAATGATATCGTACATCAAAGTGCTTAGTCCTAGCATGATGTACCTGATATCTGGCCAAATAAATGGCACTTTGGCTGTCACAATATACATCCAACTTGTGTTGTTCTACACCTAAATCTCCTAACAATAGAGTCCACATTGCTTCTTTGATAACTTCAGCGATCGCCATGTATTTTGCTTTTGTGGTTGATAATGCCACCGTTGGTTGTAATATTGATCTTCAACAAATAGGACCCTTTGCCATAGTAAACACATACCCAGTCGTCAATCTTCACTTGTTTAAGTCTCCAGCAAAGTCTGAGTCCACATATCCAACTGAGAACTTATCAATTCCTTCATCACATCTTTCAAAACAAATACCTTTGTCCTTCGTTCCATGTAAATACCTTAGTATCCACTTAGCAACATTCCAATGTTCTCTTCCAAGATTATGCATGAATCTACTAACAATTCCAGCTGCCTATGCAATATCAGGACAAGTACACACCATAGCATTCATTAACCCTCTAACCAAATTAGCATATGGAATACCATTCATCTTCATTTTTCTTCATTAGTTTTGGGACATTGTTGACTGCTCAACTTGAAGTGAGCACCTAATGGAGTTCCTACAGGCTTAGTGTCTTTTGTTACTCCAAACTATTGTAACAACTTCTCAAGATATTGCTTCTGAGACAAACACACCAAACTTTTTTGTCTATCCCTTGTGATCTCTATTCCCAATATTTTCTTGGCTTCACCGAGATTCTTCAGTTCAAACTCCCTTCTCATTTGCTCATTTAACTTTTCTATCTCTAAAATGTTGCTTGAGCCACATAGATAAACAAGTATATGAACGAACCATCTTTCAAGTTCTTGTGATAAACATAGTGGTCATAGTGACTTCTTGTATGGTCTTGACCTTTCATAAACTTGTCAAATCTTAAATACCATTGCCTGGGTGACTGCTTCAAACCATGAAGAGATTTTCTGAGCTTACAAACCAATCTTTCTTTGCCCTTCACTTGATACCCCTCGGGTTGTCTCATATAAATTTCTTCATCCAAATTACCATGAAGGAATGCAGTCTTCACGTCTAGTTGTACCAATTCAAGGTTGAAAGTGCAACTAGGGCAAGCAATATTTGAATGGAAGAGTGCTTAACCACAGAGAAAAAAATTCACATTGTAATATATTCCCTCATTCTGAGCATATCCTTTAGCCACTAGCCTAGCTTTAAATCTTACCAAACTCTTGTCATCCACTCCATCATTCTTTGCATAAACCTTGTAGCCAATTTCTTTCCTTCTGCTAGGTAGCTCCACCAATTCCCGAGTTTTATTCTTGCGAAGGGAGAACATCTCATTGTCCATTGCATCATACCATTTACTCTCTTCTTCACTATTTAGTATTTACTGCTTCTTCAAAATTAGTGGGAATTTCAGCCTCAATTACTGGCAATGCATATACCATGCAGGCTATGCAATCTTTATATCTCATAGGTAGGGATATGTCTCTTTTTCCTTTCCTTTTGACTATGCAATCATCTTATATCTTTAGTTCTTCTGATGGTGTTTCTTCTTTGCAATCACTCTCTTCATGTTCAAGTTGATCACGTTATCTTTCTTCTTCTAGAGCTTCCTTAATTGGCTGCAAATTCACAATTACTCGTTCCCTAAACTTCACCATCTGAACATTTTCCTTCAATTTCATGTGACTTTCATCGAATGTCACATCTCTACTTATTATAATCTTGTTCAACTTGGGACACCAAAGTCTGAAGCCTTTCACACCATTATTGAATCCCATAAAAACAACTTTATTGGCTTTCCTTCACATGAAAATAGGCATTGCATCCAAACACTCGTAGTTTATCGTAGTCCTGAGCTAGTTCTCTAGACCACACTTCAAAGGGTGTTCTACCTTCCAATGTTATTGATGGTAGTCGATTAAGCACATGACATGCATGGCTCAAAGCTTCTGCCCAAAATCTCTTTGGCAGCTTAGCTTAAGATAGCATGCAATAAACTTTCTCGAGTAATGTTCTATTTAGTCTCTCTACAATCTCATTTTGTTGTGAAGTATGTTTAACACTGAAATGCCGAGTAATCCCTTCCTTTTTACACACTTTGAAGAAAGGATCAGAGGTATATTCCCCTCCATTGTCACTTCTCAGTATCTTAATCTTCTTTCTAGTCTTGTTCTCCACCATGTTCTTCCATTCCAGTAAGATGTCAAGAACCTCGTCCTTTCGTTTCATCGTATATATCCATGATCTGCGAGAGTAGTCATTAATAAAAGATACAAACCATCTTTTTCCACCTAAAGAAGCATTCTTTGCAGGCCCCCAAACATCAGAGTGAACATAGTCCAAAATTCATTTCGTTTGATTAACAGTTGAGCCAAATTTCACCTTTGTTGTTTACCAAGAACGCAATGCTCACAAAGCTCTATCTTTCCAGTTTTTGCTCATTTTAAACACCCTTGCTTGATCAATCCTTGCAAATTTTTTTCTCCTACATGTCCCAACCTCATGTGCCATAATGCAGACAAGTCATTTTTATGACTTTGCACTTCATCAGCTACCATAGCCACTCCATTTTCCAAAGTCTTTCCTTGTAACATATAAAGTAAGCCATTCCAAGGCCATTTCATTATGACAAGTGCTCATTTAGCAACTTTGAGCACATTGTTATCGGAGTAAAACTTGTAGCCTTGTGACTCGAGAATGCCTACTGAGATCAAATTTTTCTTCAAATTTGGAACGTACCTTACACCATGCAATTCTCGAATCACACTATCATGATGTTTAATCCTGATACTTCCAATTCCTTGAGTTGTACATGGGTTATCATCTCCCATATACACAGTTCCATTCATAACTTTGAAGCTTGAAAACCAATGCCTTTGAGAAGTCAAGTGATGGGTACAACCTATGTCAAGCAACCATTCTTTCATATAATCCATAGTGCTCGATGCAGTTAGGGCATAGACAAATTCCTCATCCTCAACTTTAACCATATTTGCTTCTGAGTCATCCTTCTTCTTTCTAGTCTTTTCTTTGATTTTAGGGTAGTACTTCTTCTAGTGTCATTTTTCATGACAAAAAGCACATTCATCTTTTTCCAAGAACTTTCTATTCTTTAAGATTCCTCTAGTACGAGACCTACTATTTTTTCGTACGAACCTTTCTTTTCTTTCGATCTCCCTCTCACTATCAAAGCTTCAAAGTTATTCCTTTCTTACCTATTAAGGTGTCTCACCTTATGATTCATAATAGCACATGAGATTTCATCATACTTAATTGTCTCCCTGCCATAAATCCAAGTAGTTATAAAAGGCTCATAGGATTCAGGCAATGAGTTCATCAGGATTGAGACCTTGTCTTCATCTTTGATTATCTCTTCAAGATTTGCCAGTTCAGCTAGAAGCCTGTTAAACTCTTCTGGATGGCCAATCATCTTTGTGCCCTTTTTGTACTGGAATTTGTACAACTTGCGCTTGAGATGCAGTTGATTCTCTGCACTCTTCTTCATATATTTTGTCTCCAATGCACCCCACAATTCCTTCGCATAAGTTATGTTCATCACACCATACTTCTGTTGCTTTCCCAAGTATAATCAAATTGTAAAACATGCATGAGCATTTAATCTTTCCCATTCTTTTTTTTTTTCATCGAAAATGGCATGTCTCATAACACAACAACCAAACCTTGTTGTATCAGGACATCTCGAACCTCACATTGCCACATAGCAAAGTTGTTCGTTCCATCAAATTTCTCAATTTCAAACCTAGTGCTCTGAACCGTCATCTTGGTTCCACTAGTGCCAGACTTTTCTTTAACATCATCACCACTGGTAGAGTTAGCAGTCTTCGTCATTGCTTGATAGTCACAACCCATGAAAGAACCTAAGCTCTTGATACCACTTGTTGTAAACTGAACCAAAAACCAATCAAGCAATAAACAAAACACTACAATTTTAGAGTTCTTCCAATATAGGAGTACCTCTCTTACAACGAAGCTTTATTGAATGCCAACAAATACAAGAGAACTCACAAAAATAAAGTGTTCTCAAGTATACAAACTTATGCCTCTAAAAAACTTTTACACACAAAACTCTATCCCACATCCATCTATTTATACTAATAGATGTAGTAGGTTTACACAAAGTCCATGGAATATAGGAAACCAAATCCTATACTAAAACCAAATCCCAAACCAACTAGGAAACACAAATCCAAATATCTTACGTCCAGGATATCCTAATCCTTGTTTTAGTTTAGGCATCTTGATTTAATGCCAAATCCAACAAGCGCTAGGCGGTAGGCTACTGCCCCGATTATTGTCTAGGTGTTTGAAAATTAAGAAAAGGCACCTAGACTTGCTGAGGCACACGCCTAGCCACCTAGGTTGGGACTCGCTTAGATAGAAAATAGATAACTTTCATTTTGTATGTTATTTTTTCAACAAATTGTAAGAGACTTGCCGAATAGTTAAATGAACACCTATTATAGGCTTGTTTCCCATGTTTTCATTATGTTCCAATACTTCATAATATATATGTCATTCTATTTTGTAGTTTATGATGAAATTATATATATATATTAAGTATAAATAGACACTTATTTACACGAAATATAATAGATTTACTTAAATTAGCCTAGTCTGCCTAGACGTTAGGCCCCAGCCCGTTGCCCGACTAGCGCCTAGAGTCTTTTAGAACCTTGATAAAAACTAAAACGGAAAAAAAAATGATCTCCACTTAACCCATACCTGTAACACTTGCAAATCAAAACAAATAGAAATCCTTAAACCCACCACCCATTGACAATCCACTACACCTGAAATCAAAGAAACAGATTGCCGCCAAAATCGAATAAGATCGCTACAAAATTGAAGAAAAAGGTCGACCATGAAATCGAAGAAGATTGTCGGAAAATTGAAGAAGAACGACAACTAAATCGAAGAAGAGGATCGAAGGTCAAATGGAAGAAAATGTTCGTGCAACAAAGAAGAAACCATGCTGATTAAGAAGGAAATCTCGGAGACATAATTGTAACCTGTGTATATGAGGGTGAGTTACATAACCCCTCTTATTTTAGATTCATAACCAATCGGTCCTAACCTGTCCAAAATACATTTAACGTCATCAAACATCGAACTGGACACGTAAGCCTTTTAATTGAACATAACATGCTCTATCCAGCCCACCAAACGAGCCCTAAGGCCTTCCGCAATAGGCTAAAAAAAGTTAGTGTGATACTAATATTTTGAATTCATATAAGAATCACATGTCTACAGTGGGCCAAATTTTGAGTGTGACACCAATTTATTGAATCGATGAGTTCAATATATTAGATTCATGAGTCCAATATATCAAACTCATAAGTGTGGTACCAATATATTGAACTCACACTAATACAGCGGTAGTGTTATAGAAATTAAACTTAGGATGTCTAATTCCTATATATAAGTATCACACTCACTTGAACCACTGTGAAAGGCCTAATCCTATATATAGGGATCTATTGAGAAGAAAATGATACATTTTGATATTTCCAGTTTCTATCTTATTTTTTGTATTTTATTTCTAACATGTTACCAACATAATTTTCTAATGCACACATATTTTTCTTCATCAACAGAGTCGTATGTCACAATAATATGCACAACTGGGTGTTGGAATATTTTCTTTAATTACCGCACCTATTGGGAGAAATCGCATTGCTACTCAATGTCTCCTAGTCAATTATGGATTGCTTGAAAACTCAATTGGAGTTTGAAATATTAACTTTGAATATCTTGTATCTACTAATGTTTAGTGAATTTGAGTAAATATAGGCAAAAGGGGTTCCGAGTCTATTTGGACTTAATTTAAGGACGTATAGATGCATAAGGATTCTTCATGAGCTTATGATGGGTGTATCCTATTAGAATTATGCATTCTATATTAGTAAGGGTCTTATTAGTGTGCTACAAGCATTAAACATAATACCGCCCCCCCCCCCCCCCCCGACGATCCAAGTTAGTACTCTAACGTGTTTTAAATATATGAGCACCTTAAATTAAACTTGGATGATATATATTGCATCCGATCATTACCAATTTGTGCGATGTTATATATATATATGTGTGTGTGTGTGTGTACACACATGTGCAGCATATTAAATACAAAGCAAAAGTTCTTTTTCTTATTAGCCGATATGTGCATCAATCAAACTACAACATCTCAAGATCATCACTCCCTACTCGTTATTGTGCCAAACCCATATGATCAAATACAAAATAGCTATTTTCGAACTTTGAATTAGCTAGAAATTATAAGCTTCTTCAGATACTAGCTAAGTTAAAGGATGTCTCCTTGTCTCCTTCATTTATTCTATGGATCAAATAAATGCAAATTGGTTTTTCTATATTTTTATTTCGGTGATTGCTTTCTCTTTTTGGTAGGGGGTGAAAACGCAGAGAGCTACTTAACCCATTCAACCTTCATAACTAAATAGAAAAAAACTCATTTATCCAAGGCTATGAATTCCTTGATCCATGCTTCGAATTCATTCAAAGATCTTTTGTCTATTAATCAGTGAATTCCCTAAATATGCCCATTTGAGAAAAAATGATTTCAAAGAAGATTCTTCAATTGTCAGATTACAGAAGGATTGTGATTTTCTGCTCGCAAAAAGCAAAATGAAAATGAATATTACAATTATAAACAATAGGAGGAGAAAATTGGCGATGAAAATCCAAAATACATAGTGGTATTCATTTACACGGAAATGGATTTCTCCTGTTGGATGCGTCTATGGAGATTGAAGAAACATGAAAATAGGTTTCTCTTTTGGATGGGAGATGGATTTGGATTTTTTTGGTGCCATTTATTTGATGGTAAGAAAGTTGCTGCTTTGATTGCAAAACTCCGCCAAAAAACCGTCACTGTTCTGGGCTCCAGTCTTTGAACCTCTGTTTCTCTGTTATCAATGGAGTCAATGGAGCACTTCATTCAGCAGTATCTTTGAGCCACCTTCACCTAAAGGCAGAATGGTGGCCTCCATTGCTCGCCGAATGAAAGGTTTCACATTTATGTATTTCCAAGTGTAGAGAGAGAATGAGAAGAGGGAGGAGAGAGATAGAGAGAGAGAGAGAGAGAGAAGGGTCAGGGGTTGAGTTGCAGAGAGAGGGACGAACATGGGCTGTTCCGAGCCGTACAATTTGGGGAGCTGCACACCGTGGAAACTGTGTTAGAGAGAGACCCATCTCTCCTCCACCACTTCAATGAAATCTTTGGGGGAAGGGTGGGATTGTTAATTTTGGGTACATAAATGTTAATTTTGGACTTAAATTCTAACAGAATTCACCACAAGGGTTTAAATCCGAATTTTTTCATTGCAGAGATTATCTTTCGATTACCCTCTCGCCACGAAGACCATTAATCCAATTTAGCCTTATAAAATTATACATCTAAACCTGTATCAATCCAATAACTTGTCTTAATGTGTAAATTTGCTCGTCTGATTTATTGCCCCTTGCCTATGTCAGATTAAAAATTAAAAAAATACAGCAAAATCCGGAAATCATGAGATATCCTCTTGCATGGGTGGTGAGAGGGTGAGAAGTTCAAACCGTGTAATTGGCGTCTGTTATTAACATATTATTCCAACTTGCATGCCCACTCCATCTCAAAACTAAGATCTAATCCCAAATTTGAAGCCCAAAGTCAAATGAAAAACTTATTCCAAATTTTATACCCAAAGGGAAACAGAGCCCACTAAATCTCTAATGAAAATGAAATGGGGTTAATGAATCTAATAACTGACCCAAAATTTAAGCCCAAATGCTACCTAACACTCTACTTAAGGCAATTAAATAAGTAAAATCATGCAAACGTTAGTGTAGTCATATTGGCTAGAGTAGATGTATTGTTCATTTACACTTAATTTTAAATCTCACTCCCCATAATTCAAATTAGTTTAAACTATAATATCACTTGTGTACATATATATATGGGTCCTCTTTTTTTTTGGGCTAATTACATTTTAATTTTGTCTTCTTTTTATTGTTGGGTTCATTCTATACTTTTTTTTATTTTTTATAATAAACGATATTATCTACACTAAGAGAATGAACATGGGTTTAGCTACACAATGGGCTAACAATAATGTGGTTCAAACTTGCCTTTAGCGATAATCAAACCTAAGACCTCTCACTTGCAACTTATAAGTGAAGAAAAATACTATTAGATCGTAATACTAAGTGGTAGATTCATTCTATACTTAACATATTTGCTTTGCTCTCAACTGACTTGGCACAATTCAATATAAGCATGTATTTCCCATCCTCACAAAAACAGAAGAAAATTTTTTACCCTTTCGTGCTTTCCCTAGCCAAAAATTAGAAGGGCACAAGCTTTGTCTACAGAGCATAACCTTGTGGGTCACCGGGCATATGCATATGTATGTGATGACAGAACTGCTCCGTCTAGAGAGCACCGTAGGAAACCTTCATGCCTTGTCTCACATCATTTTGTAAATGCCCACCAAGTTCTTACCAATGTTAGTACATACAAATGGTGGCTACTTTTTATAGCTAGGTTAGATTCCATAGTAGGCCATTCGACATATTGCCATTTTTTCTTCTTGGGGTGGAGCTAATGACATTATGTTTAACTGATTAAGCAAGATAAAAGATGGTGTGGATTGGATCTAACGTGATAGAATCTAAAGAATATTGCCATGATCTTCTTCTCTTTTGTTCTTTTGTTGGTCATGTTTAATCAATTTCTTTAATTATACATTAGGCCAGCATAAACTCTATAAAACATAGCGCAATCTAATTAATTGGGTAATATCAGAGAAACCAACTATTTAGATCAAATTTTGTAAATTATATAACGTGGTTGTTGATGATTGGAATATTACTTAAGTGTTGTAACGTGGTTATTTCCTATTGAGACACATCACATAATTTACAAATTTGGTTTAAAAAATTAATTTACCTAACATTACTCTAGTTAAAATCCAGTTGTGATCATCGGTTGAGATCCAAGCCTACTCCAAACTTTGACCTTTTTTTTTTCATGGTCTAAAAAATTAGTTTACTTGCCACTTAGTATTATGGTCTAATAGTGTTCCTCTTCACTTCTAAGTGAAATGTCTTAGGTTCAATTAAGTGAAAAGGTTTTAGGTCTGATTCACACCAAAGATGAATTTGAACCACATTATTGCTAGTCATTGTAAGACTTGTTAAAAGAAAATTAATAATCTACTTAATATTCACTCTAATTAAAATTCAGTTGTCATTGGTTCAGGTCCAGGCCTACTCCAAGGCTTGACCTTTTTTTTCTTTTTTTTGCTTGTGACGCTAAGTTCATTCATTTCCTCTTTAATGTAGATAATATCATTTATTGTAATGATCTATTTAATATTCACTCTATTTGAAATTCAGTTTTCATTGGTTTAGGTCCAGGACTACTCCAAGGCTTGACCTTTTTTCCCCCCAATTTTTTTTGTGCATTGTAATAGAAAGATATCACTCAACCCCCCCCCCCCCCCCCCCCCCCCCCCACCAAAAAAAAAAAAAAAAAAGAGTTTAGGGTTCGGTGTCCAAGCATATGGTGTTGCACCATTTGTTGTTGAGAATAAAATTCTTTATTTCACAACTATTTTATGACCAATCAAACAGTTTAATTTGGCCGTAGGTTTTCGGAAGCAAGGCTTTGTGGACATTTGTTATAGGGGTGTGATATTCACACATACATTTTTATTTTTCACGTATTCTTTTATTTTTCGATCGTCGAATCAGATGAATTGAAGAAAATCAAGAAATAGAAATTAACAAGAGATGTGTGAGAAGTAAAAAAAATGAGTGGATAGTACATCCTTATTATAAACTACTGGAATCTGAGGCACAGTACGTAGTGGGAATTAACTTCTTCTCAATCTTTTAATTTGTAGGACTAGTACCGGACTGCTACACTTGGCATAGTTCAGTAGTCAAATTGCAGCTTTATATTTCTTTTCCCAAAACAAATGATTTCTTCCCCACCAAGCACTAGCTAGTTAGCACTACAAGAAGCCAATGAAACAAATATACGACAAAATTTCCGTGTCCAACTAAAATGTTGTCACATCAATCTTTGTTACCACTAATTCTTTAATGCATTGCCATGAACTAATTTGAAACAGGGATTTAGAGTCAATCATGCAAGACAAAATTGAGGAAAGTGACACGATTTTCAGTGATTTTGCATCCAACAGGTACCTAGCTAGCTACGATCAAGGAATTGGTAGACAGTCCCAAACAATAGATCTAATAAATCAAAAATTAGATCTCGGCCGAGAAAGTGAAAATATGTTCCGTATCGAAAATTTGTCAAATCTTGTATGTGTTTATAAAGAGTTTGAAAACTTGTAAGTCTGTTTTGATACTAAAAAAAAAATTGATGTCTTATTATAAAAAACAATTAACAATAGAGTAATGTAACTCTTTATAAACCCTTATAAAGTTTAGTCCTTATTTCATTTTGGACGTTTTACTTTTTACATGAATCCTCGCATAAACTATATATACTTCTAAATATATATTTGCCGCTTTGCAATGGGATTTCAGAATAAAAAGTGTTGATCCACAATTATTTGTTAGTCTCCCTCTTTATCTTGATGAGCCGATATTGTTTAATGGTCGTTTTCTCCTTGTCTATGAAAGAAAATTAAAGACCATTAAACTTCATGTAGTAAGGAAAATGATGGATCGAAGCGGTGTGAAAGAGTTGAAAATTCTCGACAGTTGTTTCTCCTAATTGAAAGCTACAGCTGCAACTTGGCATCGAAACAGGTAACATAACTTGATAAAGACGGCTCTATTGCATGTGTTTTCTTCTCCCCTTTGCTTTTAGGTGTGGCCCTGAAAATAGCGGGGTCTACATTTCGAGCACATAAACATGCACAGACGCACGCGAGCACACTGCAGGCAGATGGCTAAAAGAATAGAATTTTAGATTTAATAGAAGAAATAAATATTAATAGTTAAGCTTGATGAAATATATATTGCTTTGAATTCTTTAGGGCTTTGCATGCAAGTTTTAGGGTTTTTTTTAGGTTTCTTTCTTTTCAAAAGTTAGGTGGTTGTCATATTGTTGTTTGCCGCCCTTTTAGACCTACTTAGATCTTAAGTTCCAGCTTTCTGTGTGGATGTGTCACTTGGCACCAGAAACAACAAAAATGAAAAACAGTCGGCATTTCCTGGCTGGGCCAACCTGGCCAATTATTGGTCTGCAATTTTTTTTGCTAATTATTTAATTAAGATTTATTACGTCTTAACAGTACTGTGGGTCGGTTTAATTTGTGCCTTCTCCACCCACATGCATAAAACCCACTTTATTAATACATGTTTAGCTAAGGGCCTGTTTGGGATTGAGGTGATTAATAAAAAAGCTACTATGAAAAAAAGCCCTGAAAATTTTTGGTGTTTGGTAAACTTTGGAAAGCAGCTTTATTTCAAAGTTGAGGGTGAAAAAAAGCCCAAAACTAGGAGATGACAAGAAGCTGCAATTTGCAGCTTCCAAAAGCAGCTTATTTTCACCCACACACGGGTGAACAGTGTACATGTTTACAAGAAGCTGCGATGACGATAAGAGAGTTGGGGGAGATGGGTCAGGGCCTGAGCTGCGGAGAGCCTCGTGAGAATGGAGTCTTTGGAGCTGTGGAGAATGGGGATTTGGGGCTTGTCGGAGACATGGTGGAAGCTGACCCAAGTGTTTTGGAGCTGAGCAAAGGCCGCCGCCGGCTGTCTGCTCTGCATGTCGCCGCCGCAAATGGCCGGATCGAGGTGGGTTTTGGATTTCATTGATGGGTTTTCAATGGATTTTAATTTTAATTTCTGTTCATTAATGTTCTTGATGGGATTAAGTTTAGGTTCTGTCTATGCTGTTGGATCGGTCTGTTATCAATCCGGATGTGGTGAATCGATACAAACAGGTAATGGGATTTTGTTATTGATGGTTTTTGTGAACAAAGATTACTTCTTTCTGCATGCTTTGTATTGGATTGCTTTGTTTTGAATTTGTTCTTCCCATTTTCTTATGTGGTGTAGACTCCGTTAATGTTGGCTGCGATGAATGGGAATATCACCTGTGTCCAAAAGCTTATCCAAGCAGGAGCAAATGTATGTTCAGATTACTTTTTTCTTTTTTGTATACAGTTTCTGTACTTAAGTTATACTGATTAGATCCTGATATTTGGTTTTTTTTTGTTGTAATTGTTAGATTTTGATGTTTGATTCCCTGAATGGAAGAACTTGTCTGCATTACGCTGCATACTATGGCCATTCAGACTGCCTTCAAGCCATTCTTTCCGCTGCACATTCCACCCCTGTTGCAAATTCTTGGTTGGTCTTTCTTCACCCTGTCTCTCTGTCTCTCTCTATGATGATTGAAGTTTAATCTTACATAAAATGGCATTGGCAGTGGATTCGCGAGATTTGTGAACATAAGAGATGCAGGTGGTGCAACCCCATTGCATTTAGCAGCCCGCCAAAGACGGCCAGAGTGCGTTCATGTTCTTTTAAACAATGGAGCTCTTGTTTGTGCTTCAACTGGTGGATATGGGTAATTATTTATTTATTGTCTTACTCATGTTATAGCTGCACTGTAATAGTTTGCCAATTGGATTGATAGAAGTACCATATGCATGCAGCTACCCTGGAAGCACACCACTTCATTTAGCCGCTCGTGGTGGATCTTTAGATTGTGTCCGAGAGTTGCTTGCTTGGGGAGCGGATCGGCTTCACTTTAGACTCTTCTGGGTAAATTTCATTTTATTGGGTGGTGTAAATATCTGCATCTGTACTAAATTATGTGTCTTTCCATATTAGAAACACTATGTAGATCTATTAGTCAATTAAGTGGATTGTTTGCTTGTCATGAACCTTTACGGACCATTACATTCCAAAGAACAAATAGATTCCCAATTAGAAATTTACATCTTTATTCTATTCCTGAATTCCTTATCGCTGCCAGCTAGTTGCTTACCTATTTTTGAATTGTATCTTGGAAAATCTCAATATTTGTATTAATATAATAAAGTAAACCTCAGAAAAGCCTCTTTTACTCCACATTTTTCTACATTGGAATTCTTCTCTTAGGAGCATCATTGAACGAACTTTTGGGGTATGGAAGAAAAGATGGGCAATTTTAAGGGATATGCCTAATTACCCGTTCAATAAACAAGTGAAGATTGTCATTGCTACAATGGCTCTTCATAACTACATACGGAGGTATTCTGAACGTGATCGTCATTTTGATGACCCCAGGGACTTTTGCGAAGAAAGCGATAGTAGTGATGATGATGATGATGAATATCAAAATTATCAAGTTGAAGGATCACATGAGATAGAGGCATTAAGAAATAGAATAGCAACAAGTTTGATGAATGCATCTAATTAGACTACTTTCAAGTACATTAACAATATTGTACTAATGAATCCTAGCTATTCACTCTAAAATATTTCTATTAAAGTAGTTTGTCATACTAATTAATATTTAAGATAAAGTTTATAAATATTTTTCTTCTAAAAATAAAATATATTTAGTAATTCACTTTTATTTGTTAAGAAAATTAAATTAATAGCACATCTAGTAATATACCATTTTTGGTCATTTCACACAGTCACAGCTATTTTACAAAAAGGTTTACCAAACACTATGATACTGCTTTTTTTTTCTTCCAAAAGCACTTTTACAAAAAAGTTTACCAAACACTTTGCTGCTTTATTTCACAGCCGCTTATTCTCACAGTACAGCCGCTTATTCTCACAGCAGCTTTTTTTCAAAGCACAGCAATACCAAACCAGCCCTAAATCTAATGATGTGTAGTGCTTTCTCTTGTATGAGCTTCTTTCCTTTGGAGGTTATAATCCATTGTTTGATTAATCATGTTTTATATCATGAACCTGATAGCATCTCAAATCTCCACGATCCTCTCTCCCCCCCCCTCTCCCTCTCTCTCTCTCTCTCTCTCTCTCTCTCTCTCTAAAGTCATTGTCTTATACACTAAACCAATGAGCTGGAGCTCAAGTCCTACATCAACATCATTGTATATTGCTTTAGCTTTACCAACTCAAAGGCAAACTTGGGCGTCAAGAAAAGAAGGAGTACCCTGTATCATCTTTAATTAATCACTAGTAATTCTTTTGGTAATACAGTATTTTTTTTTATAAGGACATACAAGGTCCTTTAATTCCCGATTCGGCATTCACTCTCTCAACACGCCCCCTCATTGTGTGTGGCTATTTAATGACTCAAAACGTGAATTAATTATATCTATTCTGATACTCTAAAGGAAGCTGAGATTAATTTCACCATAAACAAATTAATAATTAGAAATATTGAAGTACTCATTAGAAATGTGGCCATTTAACGACTTAACACGTGAATTAATTATCTACTATAATATTAGAGGTTGAGATTAATTTCATCATAAACAAAATAATAATTAACAATATCGAAGTACTCGTTAGAACTATAAGAACATACAAGATTGATAAACTTTTACTATAACTCAGCTAGGCATGCCATTCTCAAGAGGTGGTGGCTTAGTAGTGGTGGTATGCTTTGCGAGGGTCCGAGAGAGCCCCCGCCGGGGCCCCCGGTGGCTGGGAGAGGAGAAGGGGGGGGGGGGGGGGGGGGGCCCGGTGGCTGGGAGAGGAGAAGGGGGGGGGGCAGCACAAAAGAAGCTTCTGGTGCATACTTTGTAAGAAGCAGAAAAATTCTTTACTAAAAGGACCCAAAGTTACCAAATGAGTAAGATGCAGAATCCAAAGTACTTGTGAATTGGAGAAGTACTGCAAATGATTTGCATTTGCATGCATGGAAGAATGTGCCTTGAATAACAGCTTCCTCAAATCATAATCATATGCTGATCATGATTCCTTATAAATTAATCAACATGCAGAGATATTATTATTGCATGCAAACTACTGTAATATTATTTAAAATGAAAAACCTAATTAACCAAGATAGCTTCATATATATAGCCACGTATCATCAGCAGCAGCTTTCGATGCAATGAGAGTACCCTTTAACTTTGCCCACATAAAGATAGAAGCTTCCTCGATATGTGCACGCATGGGAGTGCGTATTCTTCCTTGCTTTTAGGCTTTATCATCTTTTCCTCTCTCTCTCTCTCTCTCTCTCTCTCTCTCTATCTCTCTCTCTCCCTCCTGAGTTGTGTCTATGTGAAGATCGGACAGGAGCTTTCCTGCCAACTTGCAGTGGCTAAATTTTTCCCTGCAACCAATAAAGCTATTGTGGCATCACTTTCTTTTTCCACACACGAAATCCAAACCCCCTCTCACTCTACATGGATCTAATCTACTTAGTTAGTCCTTAATAAGATCACCTGTTAGAGGCAGTTAGATACTCACATGATCTGTCTTACTAATAATGTTAGTAACTGGAATCCATGCATGATTATCAAAAAAAATCAAATTAAGTACACCAATCAAGAGGACTTTTATTTTCTTTCAATAAAACTTAGACACACAATACCAACATTTGTTGATACATTTATATAATAGATGTAAACTTTATGATTGCATGTGGGACTCAATGTATCTAACGGTTGTATTAACAAGTGTGTTGATTTTTCGTGAATTACGAGATAAAATAAATTACCATATACGTCACCTAAATAAGTAGTTGCGTTAAAAATTGTTGGGTAAAGAGGATAAAGTCATGTGCATACTACTTGTTGAGTAAAGAAAAAAATGATGAAAGGTACACTTGTTGTCCTCCTTGTATGACACCCAAGGAATGTGAAAGACTAAGGAGTGAAAAAGGAGCCTTGAAAGATAGATACTATTGGTCGGCTCTTGTAGAAATTCTTTCTCATCTTTAAAAGGGAGCTTGTCCTCTATAAGATCTTCCCATGCCAACTGAGTATTGTTCCTTAAAAATTATATAAATCAATTTTTCTTTCTTTACTGTGCTCTATGCATGTGTTCGTTAGCGCTTATACGATCTTGTACTTTATTGGGGTTTATGTTTTGTTAAATTCTAGGTTATTATCCCAATAGTTTTGTCTGCAATAAGAAGAGTGACTAACTTAAAAAGCAGCATTATTGCTATTTGCTAGTCTTCCTGCATGATTTAACAATACAATTAATTAATCTACAACATACATGAGATCACATTGACCATACACTATTACCTGCAGCCCAAAAATGAAAAGGAGAGAGGGGGGGGACAGAAAAAACCTTCCAACTGCTTGACCTTACCCTTATATATGATGGAATTCAAAAGCTCGTAAAAAGCAAAGTATCCGCCGACTGTAGAATGACCTAAGCTATAACCTTTTTTTTATTTTTTTTATTTTTTTAACAAACGATATTATCCATACTAAAGAGACGAGAAATGATATTATCTACACCAAGGGGGTGAGGGAGTGGGCTAAGCCTCACACCGGGCTAGCCGTTATGATATGGTCCAAATTCGCCTTTGGCAAGAATCGAACCTAAAACTTCTCTCATCACTTACAAGTAAAAAAGAATATCACTAAACCGTAGTACTAAGTGGCAACTATAACGTTCCTAAGACTAATTAAATGTTAGTAACTAGAAGTTGCAGCTAAGTTTCTTTTTAATTAAAAAAGAAATTAAAGAATGCATGATGAATTTTCAAATAAAATGTCTTGATTAATAGCTACGAGAGACATGAAAGTTTTCATGCTGTATATCACTTGAAAAAAGTACGAAGTTGTATTACTTGCAAGTAATAAGGAACAATATATTAATTACTCTACAGTACTTTTCTTTCTCAATCATACTTAATAAACAAAGAAAATATACCTGCAGATCGCAATTTTTATTTATTTAAAAAGTTATGTATATTCATGAATAGTATTGTGGAATTAATGTTGCACCTTGCTACTCATATATAGTTTTATTCATGTCAAGATCAAATTTTCCATGACATCCATGGAAATGGGGAAATTAAGTATCAAGCACTTACAAGGATCGGATCACATTAAGTAACAAATGTGCTGACAAAATTAATAGTGTAACTTTATAGGTTTGCCATGCATGGCATTTATCATACTTTAATTTAGTAGAAACCCTAACGTGACCTAATAACCTTAATGAACATCGTACAAGAAAAGAAGAAAGAAAAAAGAAGAAGGAAACCTTCATGTTATGGACCAAAACCCTAGATCGATCTCATACTTCAAAGCTTAATATCAATTGATTTTGGGCTCACCCGAATGGTGAATTTCTTCCTTGTCGAACGCCGGTGTTGATCATGGGGTTCATCCTGTCTGAGCCTAGTGGTGCTCTCCGTGGCGAAGGCCTTTCAAGTTTATTTGCTGAATCAAACTTCTTGTCATCCCCTTGGAGCATTGGCTTGGATTCGTAAATGTCTGAAATAGAATCGATCTCTGAGCCTCTCTCGATAGATGGCGGAGCAATTTGAATTGAATCTGATGATTTGAAAGGATCATCCTGAGGTCCAAGACATGATGCGGCTGTTCCCAAGTCTTGAAGCCGGAGATCATCAGACCAAATCAAGGGGCTCTTGCCGCTACCACTATAAGGGCTAGGCCTTTTCTTTGGTCCCAAGCAAATGTTGTTATCGTTATTCGGCATGAAACAATGATCAAGAGGTGGCCTGTCCAAGTTTTGCTGAAGATCAAGGTGATCTCCTCCATAGATGTTAAGGTCTTGAAAAGATGGAAAGTTGAGAGGAGAATTGAAATCTTTCAAAGATCCCATGTCAGTAGGGTTAACACTTTGGTTTCCAATATTACCCTTGTAACTTCCTGCTGCAGCTGCCATATTGTTCTCACCAGCAAGGGTTTGGCAGGCCTTCTCTAATATGCTTTGCATGTACTTTCCCTGAGCCTCAATTCTCAATTGAAGGTGTTTTTGGACCTGTTATATATATAGTATAACATGCTATAATCAGGATCAAGGTCATGAAATATATGTCCAAAACCTTGCTTTTGATCACTGAACTACTTAGAATACTAATGCATGAGTTGAAATATACCTCCAATTGTTCATGCAGTCTTCTCTGCACCTCCATTTGCATCCTAATCGCATCAACCATGTTGGAATTAATTCCGTTATATACAGTTTTTCACATGCATTAAACAAGAAAATCCAAACCCACCCCCCAACAAAGCATGAAAGGGTATATAGCCAACCGAGTTTTTTAAAGATTGTACATATTTTCACTTCAAGATTTTAAAATTACTAAAATATAGGAAAAAGAAGAGAAAGAACAAGAATAGACAATATATACATACTCATTCATACTGCGGTTTATTATGGCAGGAGAAGATGCACTATTTCGTTGGAGATCCAGTGGAGATGCTGCCATGAAAATAAATGAACAGAAATCAGATATGCTATTTATTGAAAAATAATAATTTGTTAATTGAAAACAGTCCAAAATTTGTACACATGTAAATGTATTGTGAGGAACCCTAGAAAAGAGTCACATAAACTCATACCATGATCCTTAATTGAATGGTCATTGAATTCCTTGTGAGGTTGCTTTCCAAGCCTAAATTTCTATACAAGGGAAACCAAAGAAATTAATAATAAGAAGGGAAAAGAGAGAAAAAGAAATATCAATAGCCGACCCGAAAATTGGAATTTTGTAAAAGTGAAGAAAAGAAAAAGAAGTTTGAAAAAACTTTGTGTTTGTATGAAAATTAAACCTGGAGGTGGCTCTTGAGGTGGTAAAGTGTAAGACCCTTCACACCCATAACCCTCATGATAGTTTTAGGTGTAGCCTCTGAAAAATTAAGAGAGAAATCAATGAGCTTATGTGCATAATATGCATGAAATTTTTATATATGATGAAGCTAGGTGACTTGAAATGATGGTATTACTGTCTGGTCCTCCAAGCTGAGTGACAGCATCGACAAAGCGTTCATGAAGCTCGACGGTCCATCGCAGACGAGGCTTAGGGTCGGTGGTGAGAACAAGGCCAGAGTCCCCTTGGACACACATGGGTCTGTCATGGGAATTCATAGTTGATGGCTTCTTGTGGTGTTGGTGATGGTGTTGGAACATTATTCTCTCTTTTTTGGGTTTTTTTTCTCTCTCTCTCTCTCACTCAAAGCTGAGGGCTCTGGGAATACCGAGAGATTCAAGAACAAATGCGATGCAAATAGGGAAGAATAGGGTGCGGTTTTGAAGAAGAGGAGGTGGGCTGCCTTTGGTTTCTCTCTCAAGGACTAGAAAGCATGGGAGACAAGCTAACCTTGTTTAAAAGAAAATTGTTTATCATTTAAAATAAATAAAAAATTAAAGCGCACCTTATTCTACATTGTGCTGCTGGTCTTCCTTTGCTAAAAGATACTCTCTCTCTCTCTCTCTCTCTCTCTCTCTCTCTCTCTCTCTCCCCACCAATTCTACGCTAAATATACTATTATGCAATCATATTATAATGTAATTAGAGAGTATTAATTTGATTGGTATTTTTAGAGTGGTGCATCTTTAGTTTGTTATCTCCAAAAGAGGAAGAGATCTTTGTAGTGTTATATATTCTATTAGCATGTGAAACCTTTATTTTTTGCATTAAGATATGAGTGAGACCCCTCATGAATGTCAATGATGATGGGCAGTATGTTGTACTTTAGTTTACCCCCTTATTTTTCTGAAACCATATATCTATTATAAATATAACACTGCATATATATATATATATATGCTCCTCTCTCCCTCATCATTACTTATATAATTAAATCTTCACCATCTTTTTCAGTATACTTACTTTGAACCAATTATAACCTATATCTCCAGCATCATATGGTGTTTAGAACACAAAGACACATCCTTTATGTCATTACCAACAAAAAGATTTCAAGTATCATTACCATTTTTTCATGTTTGTATTAATGTAAGATTCATATGCCAAAAACCCCATTAGTTTTCTAATTTTTGCCCCCTGTTTTTCATGCTCCTAGATGGTTCAATGAGTGTTTAGGAGTAAATAAAAAGGAATATATTAGTATTTTTTTATGTCATTCGATTTTATTTAAGCTCTCATTTTTTTTGAAGATTCTGAGTCTGTCATTATTGAATGCACGGTTAGGCATTGTATCAAGCTTTTGGGACATATATATGATTACAAGAACTTGATTATCAGTAAGATATATAATCGAAATGGCAATATAGATGTGACCCATTAGATCTTATTCTAAAGTTAAATTATTTCTACTCTTTGAAGGAAGTTAAGGTTCTATTATAAAATCAATTGACGATATTAAGAGTACCACAACTTACTTAATTATAAGTCTATGTAAGGTCTCTCTTCTCATCAATTTGCGTGGTGGGTTAACATAATCTTTATCTATAGGTTTTCATATCAATCGAATTTATGTTAAACATTTCATGCCATAATACTCCAGGATGTATACAATGATGCGTAGGACATGTTTTCTACAATGCTTTTGATCACTGAACTACTTAGAATACTAATGCATGAGTTGAAATATACCTCCAATTGTTCATGCAGTCTTCTCTGCACCTCCATTTGCATCCTAATCGCATCAACCATGTTGGAATTAATTCCGTTTTATACAGTTTTTCACATGCATTCCAATTTATTTTAAACATTTCATGCCATAATACTCCAGGATGTATACAATGCTGCGTAGGACATGTTTTCTACATGCCTATTGGTATATCCAAATAATATTGTTTGCAAAACCCTCATCAAACAAGTCTCAAGATTGAATATGAAGATGAAGTACCAAATTAATCTGTTTTATTTGTAAGATTAAAGATCAATGAATGCGCTCGATTTTCTATCATAGAGGAGAGAAAGTACTAAAAAACAAGAAAATAAGGAACCAAACTTTAGGGTTTGTGGTTGGTAATATATGGGGACGTGAACATCAATGCATAAAGGGTGTTGTACTGTGAAGCTTTTGATGACAGGAGTAGGGGACCTTGGCCTTATACTTCTTCTAAAGCTTTATTTACTGGGCCTCAATCCCTTATCTCACTTTCCTGGAATTCAAGACTGCTGCTCAGCTGCAATGCAATATATTTCTACTCCAATCCAAACAACAACAAGCAAAACAACTCAAGTAAGGTCAAACCTAATAAATTGCCACATTGCCCCACTCACTCTACTAAAGGATGTAATTTAGGGTATGAACAACTTGAAGGTTGGACCCAATAAATGAAATTAAAGAAAAAACACAAAATAGAGAACATAATAAATCTCTCTTCCTCTCTCTCTCATGCAAAATGTCAAATATCTACCCAAGTCATTATCTATGCTAATTAGTTCTAGTACTTCACCCAAAGATGGGGGATCAAGCTGGAGCTGGGGATTTTGAGTATAAAAGTAAATGTTCTTAAGTACTTGAGCTATAAGTATCTTGCATATTCAACAATACTCTTGAGTCTTGTGTCACAAGTTACTTTTCTCAAGTTTTAGTTATCAACTCACGTGTCAATTCCTTATTTATCGTAATTAAGTGAGAAGGTAGACTTGACAAATAAATTCAAGTCATCTAGGATCCAAAAATTTGAAATAATAAAACGAAACTACGATTTTATTAACTTAATTCGTCTGTACATTTTCGTCTATAACCAGAATCGTATAAATGACTCTCAATAGTATTTGCCCAAATCTCAGTTGGGAATAAATGCTTTCTTCTTTGACAATCAAAGGAAGATTCTTCTCCTAAAGATCTAGAACTCCATGAGCTACACAAAGCTCAATATTTTACAAGATATATATAACATTTTATGACCGTCCTATCTTGTATATAATTTGGTCCCATTTGTTAAAAGATGTTGACCAGGTCCCACCCAATTGTTCAAATCAAACCTATGCATGCATGCCAGGTAGGAAATCAAACATTGCAGCATACATTGATTTCGAGTTCCTTAGATTTGACCTTCCCCAACCACCCTTTGCATGCAAACGAAATTGCTTTTATAATTTTGGCACCTCCTCTATCCAAAAATATGTGTGAGAGAGAAACAAAGCATTTCAATTTAGAATTGGAGATATTCTTCTTTAAACCACCGATTATATTATAATTCAAGCAAAGTTATGATTTAACTTTTAGTTGATAATTATAATGGTTTTAATTGAAAGCCAAAAACGAGTGGAAAAGTGGGTTGGCTTAGTGTTAAGGGCATGTTTGCTTGAATTTCAAGCATCTTTTTATGTGATCTATAGAGAATTATTCGATAAAAGGAATATATTCCTTAGAAGGTGAGTTTGTGGGACCCTACTTTATTGTACAATTTGAATACTTTACAAAGCTTCCCGCTTTTCTATCGAGTTCCCCATGAGGATTGGATTGCTGGACACAGCCTGCATGCATGTTGCTGCATCTGCATGCATGCATGCATCAACCATGCATGCATGGTTTCGTTGTAGCAACTCGATCAATGAGTAAGTGAATGATGAAATGATGAACTGATGATGATGTTTTTCTTTTTATATATGATGATGTTTTTCTTTTTATATTTCTTTTTTTTCTTCTTTTTTTTGCTAGCAGAGATAATGGTTCAGATGATCACGATATGAAAAAACAGGTTTGATCTTGAAAGCATATCTAACATAAGGAATATATAACATTCCATAGTCATTTTCATATCTTTTCACACGAATCACAATACATTAAGAGACATCATTTCATTTTCAACTTCATCACTTTTTTAGAAAATTGAAAACTCGTTTAGTAACTAGTTTTAAATTTTCACAAACTGAAGACGAAAAACCAAAATGTAAAGTTGCTTTTTTGAATTTTCAAATTCGTTATTTTTTGTTTTGAAAAAAAAAATGAAAACTAAAAATGAAAATAAAATAGTTATCAAATGATCTTTAAATAATTTTTGACTTATTTTTAACTACGCTCCTGGAAACTCCATTTTGGTCTCATCTTACTCCCTGTTACTCAAAAGTCACCACTTTATTCCCTAAAACTCAAAATTTGTTTTACTTTGAATTGTGAACTCTTTTTTCTCCCTGAAAATTATACGTCACCTCCTAAAACATATGTGGGACCCAACACACAATAAGACTATGCCACATGTACAATAAATTTGATTATAAATCTCAATTATGCACTAACATTCAACAATCAGAGAATATTGAGTTTAAAAGAAATTGAAAAGATGAAAATATAAAAAAATAAATTGATTAGCCCGGCGCACCCATATCAAAGTCACATAAGAAATTAACAGATATAAGGAAATGTTGATCAAATTTTGAGTTTTATAGAAACGATTTTCGAGTTTCAATGAGCAAAATGAGATTAAAATCGAGTTCTATGGGCAAAATAAAGCGAACTTTGAGTTTTAGAAAGTAAAATAATGACTTTTGAGTTATAAAGAGCAAAGTGAGATAAAATTGAGTTTCAAGCTGCGTAACTTAAAATAAGCCTAATTTTTTTACTAACTGAATCAATTCAGAACACATAGACAAGCTGCTGAGCTTCTATTGTACTTCTTATCTTTTACTAAGGGGAAAGTAGGGGAAAAAGAGAAAAAGCAAGCAAATAGACAAGTTCCTATGGAATGTGGGTTAGCTAGCCCAACCCCGCTAGGCCTAGCTCAATGCAATATGAGACTTTGTTTACAGCCCGAGCCTGGCTAGTAGATAATGTGGTAAAGTTTGGGGCCTCCAATTTTGTAACAACTTCGCCATTACTTGGGCATTGCCTATTCTGATATTTTAATTTGGCCCATGCTCGTTTGGGAACTGCCATTAAGTCTGCTCGATGTGAAGTAATGTCTCCCATCTGAAAGTCAAAACTCTGCAAATATTTTGTGTTAGGCACTCCCTCAATTTCCAATTAGTTTTGGGTGAAAAATCAACTTCCTTAATCTTATCTGGATGTGAAGTCCAGTGACAACGCATACTCTACGTCACCAATATGTCTTTTCATGTGTTAAGCTTAAAATTTAATAACGTACGTAAATGCGAATAAATGTTCCACGTCCAAAAGTTAAGAAACCTTGCAAAACTGTGCAAGGAGTATGGTTAGTCCCCTACTGCCAATTGAATTTGAGGTTAAACCTCAATCTCATCCACTAGTTTACTCTGTAAAAAAAAAAGCCCAAATTCAAATGTCATAAAACAATGGTCGTTTGGATACCTACAAATTTTTCTATGGATTTCAATTGGTACCAAAAAAAAAAAAAAAAAAACAACTATGATTGCAACATCAAAACTGAAAATTTATTTATGTTCTCATAAAATTACATCGGAACTTAAAACATACTTTTCTACTACAACGAAGACTTGTATTTTGTGTTGTAGCAAAACTTCATCAAACTAGACACTTAATTTCCCAGTACAACACATTTTCGAAATAACAAAGGTTACATCAAGTTCCAACTTGCGTTTTAAGCTTGGCAATGATCCAGCTAGAAACCAAGCGCTTCAGTTGCTGCTCATATTCCCCATGCACACGTATTTAACCTGCAATGCAGCATTGAGAATTGCCTTAATATTACACATAGAATTATCGTTCTTAGGAGAGTATTGTATGTAGTGCCTAATTATCTCATCTACAAGACAGGCGTGAACGGACATTTTTGCAACATTTGAATCTACTGATGCATCGGGCCATTTCGATATGTTATGTTAACTATAACAAAAGGTGGTATATTCAGTAAACTTACTTCCAAATATTCATCCATCCCATACTTGGAACCTTCTCGTCCAAGACCAGACTGTTTGACACCTCCAAAGGGAGCCACCTTCATTGATTCAGATAATCTCATAAATAACACAATAATTAGAAAAGAAAACTGCTGGTGGATGCAGTTTGGGACCCACCTCTGTCGAAATTAGGCCTTCATTGACACCAACAAGTCCATATTCAAGAGCTTCAGAGACACGCCATGAACGTTGAATGCTATTTGTAAATATGTAAGCAGCTAATCCTGTATATGCATGCGGGAATGTGTTTACGAGCAGCAGGATACAATTTTGAATGAAAAAGTTCAGTTTCTCTAGGGTCTAATGGAGGACAAGGTATCAAAATAGGAAAAGGAAGCTCGAAAAAGAACCTGCATTGGTGTCATTAGCAATGCGGATAGCCTCCTCGTCAGTTTTGAAACGCAAAAGGGGTGCCACTGGCCCAAATACTTCCTCTCTGAACCAAGATACAACGTTTTTTGAGTGCACATGATCTACTAAATAACAGAAGCCAATATTTGTTGAGCACAACCAAATAAAAATTTGCAGACCCCAAAGCACCCTTGCGATCATCTCAACCAGAGTGACGAGTGTTAAGGTTCATTAGTTCAAATAAAAAATCCTAATAGTTTGATTATGGAATTCAAATATTGCTAACATATCATATAATTTCTCCAAGTATTTACCTTGATATTAGCATATCACTCTTGACATCCCTGAGAACTGTAGGCTCATAAAAAGTCATTCCAAGGCTATGCCTCTTGGCTCCAACGACAACTTGTGCTCCCTAAAAAAGATCAATCATTAAAGAATTCGAGTCAGTACTGTTTGAATGAAAAGTTTCATTTATTTTATGTCCTCAACTAATTGAATAAGTAAGGCAACTCAAAAAACAGTGGAATAGCAACATAACAGTAAAGAGGAAGATAAATGGCAGTCAATGTTTCATCAAACTGATCTTAGTTCCAACCAGCTTGAATGCCGCAACAAAGTCACATAGTTTTTCCAGGTCAAGGTTATATTCTTATGGTACCATCAAAAGAAAATGTAGAAAACTAACCTTTGATACAGCATCTTGAACAAATGATTCGACCTGTAATGTGAATTCCCAAAGTGATATACAGAAATCCATAAAGATTGAAGGGAAGATGTCATACATCAATTCTAATGGAATACAAATTTGAAAAAGAAAAGCAAACCTTTTGTACTGCTGCTTCATTGATTAAAGGGCCCTGCAAAAAAATGAAAGCATTAGGTTAAACCATGGTTACATCGTGTTGGATCCAAGTGTAAACCATGGAAACCAAAAGGGCGATCACGATAGAAGTTAGAAGAAAATGCATGAGAGAGACTACCTGCACCACACCTTCACTGAAGCCATTCCCAACTTGCAGATTCTGGACAGCTTTCACAAAAGCATCCATAAATTTCTCATAGATACCTGAACAGATAAAAACTTACTTACAAACCAGCACTACACATTTTGAATCCTAAATTGCATGAAAATCTCAGTACGCAAAAATAAAAATGAGGACATAAACTTGAGTAAAAATTTGGATTTGTTCAGACGGGAACAACAGCTTTTAAGTATTAAAATCAGAATCAACAGATCTAACATCACAACTACCCACTCTAGTCTGCATACAAAATCTTGTTTTTTATAAGAGCAATATATCCAAAAGGTTGGAACTCTTGGAAAACAATTTTTATTGATAAAAGAAGCCAACACATTCCGTTATTCCCAACCACCATCGCATGTAATTCCCGCCCCGCCACCCCACCAACCAACCCACCCCCCGCCGCACGGCGGGTAATGAGCATAATACTTGAAAAATAATAAAGGATATAAAAGTTGCAAACTACAAAAATAATGGTGTTTAAATAACTAGGGAGTAAGGAGCACGTTTTGTAACAAGGACTTTTCAAGAATTAGCAGGCCTCACTATCACAATCTCATACATGCCATTCGAAAGCAGTTGCTGCTTAATGGAAAAACAGACACCTGAACTTCCAATGTTTATAGAAGCATACGCCAATGATTAGTCTCAGAATCTATACATGAGGGAGCATTCACTCAATTAGAAAAGTAATACAAACTGAACAGCAGTATGATTTCAAAAAGCAAAAAGTTTGTAACTTCTTAGTTAAATGTGTTCCGATCCCTACCTTCTTGTACGATAATTCTATTTGCACAAACACATGTCTGTCCACTATTACGGAACTTTGCTGCAAGCTACAAAACAAATCGTGGGTGATGGTTCAGCTGATGAATGCAAAAAGGAAGTACTTTCAAACAAACAAAAAAAAGGTACAAGGTACCAACAGCACAAATAGAATATAGCTGTAGCTAACTTCGTCAACCGGAAATGGGAACATATTTCCTGCTAGTACATAGCTAGACAAACTTGAAACTACAACATTCACTCGACACTTCCTATTCAGGAAAACATTACTGTGCACGATTGATGCTTTAATTCTTCGGAATCAACAACCAAATAGAAACCAAACAATCAGGTTGGATGCATATATTATTTCCATGTCGAGTAAGTAACTAATGAATGCAAATGTTAGCTGATAAAATGTTACCCTATCGCAGATTGAGAAGTTTAGGTCCTAGTTGGACTTGGAGAAAGCCTCCTCCACGAAGTAGTCAAAGAAAAGTAATTGAATGGGAAATAATTAAAATAGGTACAAAAGTGAAATAAATCAACATAGATACAATATGGAAACAACACGATTAAAATGCATTTAGACAGTTTTACTTACAGCTCCTTTCACAGCCACATCCAGGTCGGCATCATCAAAGACTATGCAAGGTGCATTGCCACCAAGTTCAAGAGATACCTAAAATAATCAACAAAAAAAAGCAATTTACCACATGATTCCTCAACTGCTCGGACCATCAACTTTCCAAAACTCTATATCCAATAACCTAAATCTTTACCTTTTTAACAGTCCCAGCTGCACCGGCCATCAACTTCTTTCCAACTGTTGTTGAGCCTGTGAACGTGATCTTTCTTACCTAGATAAGTTGTATGATACAAGAATGGTTAATGTTTTATAGTTTCTAAAGCCATACACCTCCACAGGAAAAATGCATTATTGTGTCACATGAGAAAGGACTGGCTTATGTATAAACTATACACCTGTGGGCTTGCAAGTAAAGCATCCCCAATTTCAGAAGCACTTCCCATAACCACATTCACCACACCCTATATAACAAAGGGTAAACACTATTAGAAACAGAAGAGTCAGTAAAAGTCAACTGCGATGACTGATGAGTGATGACTGAAGCAAAGTTTGGGAAGCCAATATGTTCCTTAGAGAAGATGTAAAATCAACACGAAGCTACAACAGATGTTTCATAGAACATGGTCATGCATCAAGAATTTTCATTCTAAAAATAAAAATTGTCAATACTCAACACTGAGATGTAGAATAGTAAAAAGCCATCGATGATTGAATCTCCAAATGGATATTTGGTCTCAACTGTTCTGTTCTTTGGAAGAGTGAAGATGGAAAACATATTTTGTGGCCATGATGGGAAAAGTCTACCAAAATCAACCATTCATAAAACCATAATTGTTAAAACATAAATACCTACAGCTTTATAAATACTACTAACCAAGAAATTAAGACATTCATTTCCAGCACTCAAGTGAAAAAAATGTACATTAACCTTAATACGAAGTGTATACATGTGTGTGTGTGTACATGTAAGAAACATTACCGGTGGTATTCCAGCTTGAAGGGCGAGCTCAGCTGCTGCTAAAGCTGTGAGGGGAGTAAACTCAGAGGGTTTTATGACTACTGTGCAGCCACATGCAAGAGCAGGACCAACCTTAAACAAAGTGGGGAGTGGAATATGAGATTTTGTGAATGATAGTCATGCACTAAAAGATTGGAATGCTTTCCCTCAATGAAATCTGCACAATTCAGTAATACTAAAATACCTTGCGGGTAATCATAGCCAATGGGAAGTTCCAGGGAGTAACTGCACCAACAACACCTATAGGCTGCAAATTAAAATTTAATAAGAGGTCAACAAATTAACATAAAACTAAATACAGCCCCCTGCCTTCCACCAAAAAAGAAGGCCAAACATCTTTCTGTTGGTCTATTATACGGTAAGCATATAATAGCAATCTTCAAAACCCTGAAGTTGTTCATTGGACGGGTTTTGAAGAGTTTTTTGTTGATGTACTTATATGATTGAACAGCAAGTTTAACATAAACAGAAATGTATCTTTTGTGTCTTTCCTTGTCTAAAGAATTTTTCAGCAAACAAATAAAAAATATTCCTAATATTTGGTTATTGGATGAACTAGTTCTAATTCAGAGTAAATATAGGACATCAGAACATCAAAGATGCATCACCTGCTTCAAAACAAACAGTCGCCGATCAGCAAGAGTAGCTGGAATTATATCACCATATACACGTTTTGCCTCCTCAGCATAGAACTCAATAAATGCAGCCCCGTAGTTCACCTGCAATATCAATCTGTGTGACATGTCGATGACGATGAATGAAAATGCAATGCATTCAAAGCTAAAGCTGATTGCTTAAATTCCTTAAACAAAACTCTGAAGTAAGATACCTCACCAATCGCTTCTTTTAGAGGTTTCCCTTGCTCCAAGGTAATGAGTTGCCCAAGCTCTTCTTTGTGGGAAATTAGTAGATCATACCTTGAAGGAAGGGAAGGAATATGAATATCAAGATTCAAGATCAAATGATAGTTCTACAACAAACAGATATAGAATCACAGAACAGCAATTATACCATTTCCTCAGATATTTGCTCCTTTCAGAAGCAGTGAGCTTGCTCCAAGCTACATGAAGAAAGTTTAGATATTTAAATTAGTAAAAGAATATTTTACAACCTCAAGCTATATTAAATATGACGCCCTCCATATTTACAGAGTGATGAATACATAAGCACCGTTAACTCAGTTTAAAGAAGTATGCTAAATGCAGAAGATAAATTTCTTCAAGCGTCTAATGTAATCACAAATTCACTACATGGATCAGTTCCCATACAACTAAATGCACCATAGGCTGAAGATATTGCATCATTTGTCTCCTTTTGACCCATGCATGGAACAGTTGTTATAACTTCGCCGGTTGCTGGATTGTGAACCTGCATGATAGGAAATAGATGGATATTTGAAGGATCAGAACCAGTCATCCAAAGGGGCAAATAAAGAGATCTTTTGTACATACCTTTATAATGTTCCCATCATATGCATCAGACCATTTCCCCCCAATAAGGCCTTGGCTACGCAAAAGACCAGCACCATTAAGCTGAGAGACAAAGCTTTTCACGTCCATGCTAATCTGACACATCCAAATCCGGCATTCAAACTTTGATATATATATATATATATATATATACAAAAAAATACAACTTCAAGATAGACAATTCTAAAAATAAATTGTAGACAACAAAATCAGATCATTTACAACTTCTTGACTATAACAAAGAATAATCCAAACATAATCAAACAGTACTACTAGAGTGGGAAGAAGAAGAAATATCCTCATATCAAGAAACACATAATAATCTTATATGTATTAAAAAAATAAAAGACGACCCTTAATTTTGTAGGATGGCGAAGGAAAAAAATAGATATTAATCCACAGTGTAAGCATGAAAACACTTGACATCCTCCTGCAAGTCTGAGAACACATTCAAAATGCATGGAACGTAACCAAAGTATATCAGCATTTAGTGGTTCCAATAAAAATTGGAAAGCTCCTTCAACATCCCAAACCTTAGCAACATCCCATTTTCAATCCAATCCATCATCACGGAGACCCATCTCGATCATATAACAAAGCAATCGAATGGGGATACAGCAAAGCTAGAAACTTTAAAACAAAAAACCCAGAAATTTACATAAAGCAACAATATTTCGCATAGAACATTGAGGCAATTGCCAACCTGATCAACCTCAATCAAATTGATAGTCAATATCCAAAACCAAACTCAAATTTAATCAAACCCAAAATATACACATCCATGATCATACAATGCAAGCAGAGGGAGAGAGTCACTTACTAGTGCTGTTCACAGTTAAGAGCGTGAGGGTGGTGCAACTGTTGGGCAACATAAATACACAGAGAGAGAGAGATGACAAACAGGTGGTGGGTTACCTGGCGAGAGAGAAGAGGAGTTGGGGCGTGCATGGAAGGCAAATGTGAGAGGAGCCTGAAGGATCGAGCTGCCATGCGTGACGCTCTGAAGGTCATGTCAGATTTAAACTTCTGTCTTTTTACTCCTTTTCTGCTGCTTCTATGAACCTCACCGCTCTGGTTTTTTTCGACTGCTGAAGCTCAGTGCTCTCACTGAAACTCGCGCTGCCTTCGTGACTGCAATTTTGACAATTGTGGCACCCTCTCTGGAGAGGCCTTTTTGTTTTGGAGTGTCAGCATTTTGGGGTGTTTGGCAACGACCCTATTCATTTTCTGGATTGAGGTTTGTAGGTAATATAAAGCTCCAGAATTACTTAATAGAACTTAACAAGCACGAATTACTAGATTTCAGACTACTTAACGAATTCCTATAACAACCAAGATTGTCATGTCACTTTTCACATATAACGCACTGTTTTCCAACGACAATTTCCACCATCATAACAAATAGTTGATTCAATGAATAAAAAATACACATTATTAGCATTTAACTACGTTAATCAACTATTATGATCAAACATCACCTCACTAAGTTTAACAAGCCAACTCCATAATGTTTGTCATAGTTCTCTACTTGAAATCCAAATATCCAGCATTGTAACCTAAAGTCACAACACTAGAGTAAACTTAAAAAAATTCTATGCTTGAGAATCTAGGATTCTGGACCAACTCAACGGAACCGAATAGGAAAAGGGATTTCGGACCACTCAATAAAATTCAACGAAGATAAGGCTCCCCAATGCGGATTACCCAGGTAAAACCACAGGTTTCCATCCTATGGTCTCTCAATGCGGATTAACCAAGCGGAGTCAACTCTAGAATGCGCATGGTCCCCCAATGAGTATTAATCAGCAAAACTATATGTATGCATCCAATAGTATGGTTCCCTAATGCGGATTAACCAGGTGAAAGAGATATAATGTAATCAAGTAGGCAGTGACCTATCAATGCAGATTAATCAGACAGAATCATCTATATATATAATGTCATCAAGTAGGTAGTGACCACTCCAAGTCACCCCTAGAGTGTGTTTAGTCCCCCTGTGATTAAGTAGGCAGAGGCCTCTTAATGCAGATTAATCAGCAAAGTCACACATAGAGTGTGTACGGCCCCTAATGCAGAGTAAACAGGCAGTATTATAGACATGTCTCCAATATTGTGGTTCCCCAATGCGGATGAACTAGGCGGAACCACCCATAGAAAATAATGTAACGAGGTAGGTAGTGACCTCCCACTGCCAATTAACCAGGCGGAGTCACTCTTATAATGCGGATGATCCCCTAATGCGGAGTAACCAGGCGGGACCATAGGCATACACATAACAATATGGTCCCCAAATGCAGATTATCCATGTACCACATTGCTACAAGGTCCAGTCACATCATCATATATCATACAACATGCGTCATACATTCTACATCCGACTTCAACAATATGATTTACATTGTGAGCACATACACGATCAATTACACATGACAACCAAATATCTAGTCACACATATACAAAAGTTCTACTCGATAATTCTAATATGATCTCCAACTCATATCCTTACACTAGCAATCACACTTATCATTTATCTTACCTAAAAATCCAATACACACGTGAATCTCGCTAAGGATCCACCTGTATGCAAACTGAGATGCACATCCCCAAGATGGCCCACTTACCGAAGTAGGCCACTAAGCTCTATCTGGCCCCTAGTAATACTAACTTACACATTTAAGAATGATTCAGAGCAATGTTAACCAAAAGTCAACCCTCGATCAACTTGGTCAACGGTAGAGTCAACAACTCTATATAAATCAATCCGGAAGATCTGCACATCAGATTTTCGATCCGTAAATTCCTAAGAGCCTCACATTAATCACACAACAACATATTATAATTTCTCGACAATCCAACAATTAAATCTTTGCCTAGCACAAAGGTCGAATGGCAGATATTCACGAAACTAGGCTCAAACAATGAAATCACATCAAACAAATATCAACTATGGATTCAGAGAATCGCAATTAGCTTAGAAAAATAAGGTCCGATCTTTGGTCATATGCTGCTGCATATAGCAACCAGCAGTGCCACCTTGCCGCAATTTTCGACAATCACCAAAATGGCTCAAAATTCAACATGAGGTAATTTACAATGATGGGAGTACAGTTCAATGTCGTAGATCGCCAGAAAAAAAGTGGCGTGCCCATGCCACCCTTGCTACACCAACGGGCAATCAGGACCCATGGATGAGAGTTATCAACCGATCGTGGCGGTTGGTATTTAGTTGGACGGAAACGGTGGTTTCGCCATGGAAGAGCTCAGGAGATGTCAAGCTCCAACCACCAGAAATGGAGACCAAATTGATGGGTATGGTCTTACACTGTTCATTTAAAATAATCTTTGCAAGGCTATAATTATGGACAACGCTATATTTAGCTTTTTCTATTGGAGATGATCTAAAGACTTTAGAAGTAAAGTTTGAGCCTAAATTTAAAATATTAATATCTTAACTTTATCTGATCTTGTGGGGCTCGAATTTTATTTTCAAATTCTTTACGAAACAATCATTTTAAATAAAATATATTGTGGAATTCAATTTGCTAACTTGAAGAAGTAGAAACTAACCTTATATATTGGGTTGCTACCTCCATTAGAGTAGCTTTTTTCTTATGCGGCATAACAAATCTAACTTTGTTACTCAAATACAATCTCTTTGAGACGCTATGTATCATTTAAATATTATAATTGTGTGTATAATTGACACAATGGCATTTTTTGGGACAATAGTTGTGTGTATCATTTAAATATTCATGTGTTAGTAAATATAAAAAGAAATTAAATTCAATGCTCATTCCAAATATATATGTGCATTCTTTTATAACCAAAACTAACACACCCCAACCCGGAATGTCCACTAGAACTCCGAATTGAGCTGTGTTGGCCGACACCTGGAAGGTAACGAAGCCATGAAGTGTAGTTGTGTGGAAGATGTGAATAAATTTAAACCTAAAAGTGCCTAAATATAAGAGTGCGCTGGTGAGTGGGATTGAACCCATCTCACACGTGACGTCAGAGCATAAGTAAAGTATATTATAATAGGGTGAGAAATATACCATCGAAGGTATTCGTCTGCACCAAGATTTGCCAATATTCCTTGTCAGCACAAAAGCTCTGCTACTAGAACCTGGAAGGGCGAAAAACAGAAGGGTGAGTGGGCAAAAACAAAGCTTTAGAAAACACATTTCTCTTTTTTGAAAGTACTAACCCCTCACTATAAAACCCATATAATTTTCAGAAAATACTACTACGTAGGTATGAAAACCAATGCACAAGAGCAGCGAAAACTGAAGTATGCCATGTCATAATATCTTAGCAATAATAAATGTAAGCTAGGTGTGAAACCAATATAAAATAGTATGCCAGTCAGAGTCACCTAATGTGACTTGTACGATTGGACTTGTAGCTCATCAATCTAGGCTAGCACACGAGTTGGAGTCACTTAGTGTGACCTATACAACAGGCTGGGTATAAATATGTACGCTCAAGTGCTATGATCACATAAAGGCTGTGCGATAATTCGCGGGTCACCTACGAGTCGGAACCACCTATTGTGGTATGTACGATAGGCTGGCACCAGACTTGGATCCAAGGTGAGCGTGCGGTGTGGGAGGTGACCAATCATGTGAAGGTTGGCCTTAGACCCGGGCAGGAGCACTAATACCATGGTGCAGCCATGATGAGCTCTAAATAAATGTGTGCATACCAATGCAATACAACCCATTCAATCACATAATACTCACTTGAAGCTTACCTGAGTCTCAGTAGCATCACACAATACAATTCACAAGTGTAACAATGCAATATTTAAAATGTAACTTATTTACGACATGGCAAGCAAAGCATAGTTCCATATAAAAACGTTTCTGGAAACTATATATATATATATATATATATATATATATATATATATATATATATATATATATATATATATATTTATATAAAGCAAATGCCCACTCATAGAACATGATGTCGGGTCGAACCTGCCTCGCGGGCTTCGAAGATCCTTGCAATGTGTTTCACCCTTAGGAGGCCCAATGGAGATCGGAGTTGGTCGGAAAAATGGCTGGAAAGTGGCCAAATGACCATGGATTGGAAATTTCCGGAATGAACAATGACCTTCCTTTGTGTTTTCCAAGCTCCTACAGCACCAAAACCACCCAAAAACTTACCAATCATGAACCTAGTCACGATCTACAATGATAGGGACCAATTTCGAGGCTTCCCTTGGTCGAAAATGGTCAAAATTCATTGAAGAATAGTGATGCATAGTGATGGTACTGTGCAGTGTGGGGAGGTAGTTTTCAAGGTACTTTTCTCCAATTTCTAGGTCCAATGGATCACAAGGATTACAAGGGATGATGGTGGGGTTGTTGCCTTGCTGTGGTTGCAAGTGTAGAGGTGTGGGTGTGTGTGTGTGTCTTGGAAAAAGAGGAGGAGGAGAAGGAGTAAAGGTGAGTGAGAATGAAAGAAGAAGAAGAAAATAGAGAGGGTGAGAGAGAGATATATGACGGGACAGAAAAGGAAACCCCCAGAAAAATGGGGAATTGGCGCGTGTCAGCACAAGTGTGGTCCAAAAATAAAATGTGAATATAAGGACAGACTTTTTTTTTTTTTTTTTTTTTTTTTAACAAACAATATTATCTACATTAGAGGGGAGTGGACTTAGCTTCACAATGAGCTAACAATAATGTGGTTCAAATTCGCCTTTGGCGAGAATCGAACCTAAGATCTCTTACTTACAATAAAGATAAATACCATTAGATTATAGTATTAGAGCATTCCCACCGTTGGGAATTACTCGGGGGACAGGGTCCAAAACAATGGCCCGAGGGCCGATGGAAGGCCTCTAGCGTGAGGTAGCCCGGTGGAAAGGGGAAGCCCGAGCAAAGGGCCCGTGAGGGATTGCCAGCCCTTGAGCCCGAGGTGGGGGTGACGCAAGGCTGACGCCAGGGTGGCGTCAGCGCATTATTTTATTTTTTTTGTGTCAGGCGCGTGCACCCCCCCCCCCCCCCGCGCGTGGGGGCGCGTCCCGACACAAAAGTCAGAAAAAAAAAGCAAATGTCAGTTACCGTTGGGAAGCCACGTGGCTTCCCACGGTGCGTTAAATCCTAACGGTCACTTAATGTGGACCGTTAGATCTCAACGGTTAAAAAAAAAAAAAAGTCAGATTTAATATCCACCGTTCGATCTGAGATCAACGGTGGATATTAAAATGATTTATAAATTAAAAAATAAATGAAAAAATAGTTTTAAAAATCTGAAAAGTTACCGTTGTGACACGTGGCACAATCTGGAGCGTTGGAATTCAAATTTTTTTATATCCAACGGCAGAGATTAATTAATTGAATAAAAATTTAAAAAAAATTGTAAAAAATTCAAAAAAAATCAAAAAAAATATCTGAAAAATCTGAAAAAAATTGTAAAAAAAATTGTTTTTACTTTTCTATAAATACCTTCTCATTATCATCTACCTTACACAACAATTTCATATTTTCTCAACTACTTTCAATCACATTCCTTTCTTTGTCTCAAAGTTTGAATCCATTTTTTTTCAACAAAATGACCACTGGTGCAGGTACGAATTGGTCGCTTATTGAAGATGTTGCGTTGTGTACTAGCTGGGTTGAAGTTACTCATAGTTCGCTTACGGGTAATGAGATGCAGTTGCGAGAAATGTGGAGTCTTATTCATACTAGTTTTCTTGAGAAAATTGGTGGGAAAAGAACCAAAGAATCGATGTCCAGTCGTTGGAAATTACTTAGCCAATCGTTTAGTACGTGGAGAGACGCTTTGGCACAAGCTAGTAGTAATATTCGAAGTGGGGAAAATTACTCGGATCAGGTAACAATATATTATTTATTTGATACCCAAATTTACATTATAATTATTTGTTTGTATTATTTATTTGTTATCTACATAATTTATTATTTATTGTTTGTATTATTTATTTGTTACGTACAAAATTTATTATTTATTGTTACTTATTTGTTACATTATAATTATGTTGTTTGTATTATTTATTTATTTGTTTGTTTGTATTATTTATTTACTAAACTTGGAACTCTAGCCCCATGTTATGATTAACATGACATATATATATATATATATATATATATATATATATATATATATATATAGATTTGCTAGTTACTTATTTTCATTATTTACTAAACTTGAAGCCTTCTTACTTATTTTCATTATATTTGTTACTTATATATATATATATATGTATATATTTGCTAGTTACTTATTTTCATTATAATTATTTATTTGTTACTTATTTTCATTATTTACTAAACTTGAAGCCTTCTTACTTATTTTCATTATATTTGTTACTTATATATATATATATATGTATATTTTTGCTAGTTACTTATTTTCATTATAATTATTTATTTGTTACTTATTTTCATTATTTACTAAACTTGAAGCCTTCTTACTTATTTTCATTATATTTGTTACTTATATATATATATATATATATATATATATATATATATATATATATATGTATATATTTGCTAGTTACTTATTTTCATTATAATTATTTATTTGTTACTTATTTTCATTATTTACTAAACTTGAAGCCTTCTTACTTATTTTCATTATATTTGTTACTTATATATATATATGTATATATTTGCTAGTTACTTATTTTCATTATAATTATTTATTTGTTACTTATTTTTATTGTGTAGGAACTTCAAGCACAAGCTTGGTACGCTGCCAAAACCAAAAGCAAAAATAAATCATTCAACCGGTGGGAATGTTGGAATATTGTCAAAGATTGTCCTAAATTTAGAGTTGTGCCAGTCAGTCCAGAAGTGCACATGAACAGCACCCCTCTAGACTCTACACCCGATCATGTTCATGAAGATGATGCAGAAGAAGTGCCCGAAACGCCCCTCCCTGAACAAGCGTCGGGTTCGACCCGTTTTCCAATTAGGCCTCAAGGTAAGAAGGCTTCAAAGAGAAAAGGGAGTGCTTCCAAGAACGATTATGCAAAGTTCATGGAAGAACTTACTCGCCAAGGTGAATTGACTTTGGCGAGGGACTTGGCGAAAGATGAGGCTGATAAGGCTAGAGAGACATCAAAACAAGCAGCTGTTGAGAGAGAATTTTATGCTAATGAGAGAGAAAGAGAGCTACTTAGGCAAGAAAGGGAACATGTTAGAGAAGAAAGACGGGCTCAACAAGATCGTGAGATTATGAACATGTCTTTAGAAGGGAAGTCTCCAAATTCTAAATTTTTTTGGAAGTCAGAGAAAGCGGACGTTGTGCGAAGGAGGCGTGCAAGAGAAGCAATAGCAAGCCAAGGTGGTTCTAGCACCGCAAGAGAAGATCATCCTAGCACCACAAATTGGTTAAGTGATGATGAATAGAGTACTTTTTGTAATCGGAGCCCATAATTTTCCAATCACTTTGGGTTGTAATTTATTATTTATTGTTTGTATTATTTATGTTGTTTCCAATTTCTTGAATATTTATTCAAATTAATTTGGTAAGTTATTTATTAAAAGTCCATTGTTCAAATTAAAAGTCCTTGTATAAAATAATTAAAAGTCCATCGTTCTAATTAAAAGTCCTTTACATAAACATGAACATAAAAAAATTACATATACTAAGAATTACATAAACATAAACATAAAAAAAATACATAAACATAAACATACTAAGAATTACATATACTAAGAATTACATAAACATAAACATAAAAAAATTACATAAACATACCAAATAATAAAACACACCAAATAAAATAACATAAACATACCAAATTCAAAAAAACACACTAAATGAACTTAATTATCTTCAGCTTGTTTCAATGCCCATTAGTGCTCTATCAAGTCAATTTGTCGGGCATTGTGCATGTCTGGCATTTGAAATGCAGTATATCGTTGAATGAGCCTTTCATTGTAACGTCCATCCCTTTGTAATGGCTCATGTTGCACGGGCTCATCGGTGGCGTCATGAGCACAATATATACGTGTTCTTGAATTGTTCATCGGGTCTGGCTCATATTCATCAACAGCTTCATAATCGTACTCATCTTCTACAATCATGTTGTGAAGAATGATGCACGTCATCATGATGGATTGAAGGGACTCTACATCAAACAATCTGGCAGCACCCCTGACGATCATCCAGCGAGCTTGGAGGATACCGAAACAATGCTCCACATCCTTCCTGCACCCCTCTTGACAGCTTGCAAAGTGTTTTTCCTTTGCACTCCGCGGACGTGGCATTATTTTGACAAAGGTTGACCAGCGCGGGTAGATGCCGTCAGCTAGGTAGTATGGCCCGTCGTACATACGTCCGTTGACCTCATACGTAACTTTTGGTGCCTTTCCTTGCAGGACATCGTTGAACACTGGGGATTGGACAATGACGTTGATGTCATTTTGAGCTCCCGGGACCCCGAAAAAGGCGTGCCAAATCCATGTATCAAAAGATGCCACCGCCTCCAGAATGATACTTTTTGCTCCTTTTCTGTCCCCGTAAGCGCCTTGCCATGCACTTGGACAGTTTTTCCACGTCCAGTGCATACAATCAATGCTTCCAATCATCCCAGGAAAGCCACGCATCTCCGCCTTCTTTAACAGCCGCTCCAAGTCCATATGTGTAGGTTTGCGGAGGTACTCAGCGGTGTAGATAGATTCGATTGCTCCGCAAAACCTCATCAGGGACTCAAGAATGGTTGATTGCCCCATCCTCGTTATCTCATCCACTTGGTCTGCAGATGCTCCATATGCAAGCATCTGCAAGGCAGCAGTAATTTTTTGCTCAGGCAGTAGACCCATAGCACCAAAAGCATCTTTTTTTTGCACAAAATAAGAATCATGGTTGCAAACAGCAATCATGATTTTGTTGAACAAATGTCGTTCCATTCTAAAACGACGTCTAAAGTACGTATCAGGGAATGCACTATTAGGAACAAAATAATCATCCAAGAGTTCCATACCTCGTCGTTGCCTGCTTCTATCAAGGTTTCCGGAACGGCTGAGCCTGCAGATCTGAGCCACAGCTTGGATGACTCGACGGGAATGTGAGGCTCTGCCTCTTCTTACTTCGTCATTTCTCATTTGACGCTCCTCCTCTTCCCTCTCATTTCTTACCCCCTGGTGATTGAAGATTGCTTCAGATTCGTTAAACAATTCTTCCTCTTCCTGATTGTATTCCCACATCATCCTTGAGGAAGAAGAAGAAGACATTGAAAGAAAGAAACAGAAACTATGAATAATGATACAGATTTTTGTGAATAAGGAAGCAGAAACTATGAATAATGATAGAGATCTTGAGAATTTTGGTGTGAGATTTGTGAGGATGGATGGTGGATTATATAGAGGATTCAGAAAGGATTAGGTTCTGCATAATGCCACGTGGCATGCCGTCATTCGTTACAAATCTGATGGAAATCTATCCTCAAAGATTGTGAACAGATTATGACACGTGGCATGCCGTCATTCGTTAAAAATCTGATGGAAATCTATCCTCAAAGATTGTGAACCGATTATGACACGTGGCGCGACGTGATTGGTTAATAATCTTATCAGAAATCCATCACCAATAATTGTATTATTTAATAATACTTCGGATAATGACACGTGGCGCAACGAGAACGATTAAAAATCTTATCCGATATTACAATTAAAATTATTTTGTATTATTTTATAAATAAATATTTTATTGCCTATTGCCAGGGCTATTGAAGTGTAACGGTGGAGATGCAAATTCTATTGCCAGGGCTACTTACTGTTCATTAGGTGGATTGAATAGTGTATTGCCAGGGGGGAGGGCTCCAACGCTGGAGTTGCTCTTAGGTGGCAACATATGGACACACTTAATCAATGTGGTACTGTAGATTGAAAGGGGGAATATTTTCTTATTTACTATTTTTTAGCTTCTCATATAGTATTAGTTAGTTCTACCTAAAATTATGTTTTTAATGATTTAGGAATTACAGGTCATCAAGTTTTGAAAATGTAGTTAGATAGGAAAACAACTTACATGATATGGATATAAAGTTATGTGACTTCTCGTGCCAATGAAGTAAAGGTATTTAGACAAAAAACTTATACACATTTATGTTTTATTATTACGAAACGTCATCATAACAGTGTATACATACTATATATAAGTCTTTCTCAGTCAGATAGACATCTGCGAAGATATACAAAATAAAACTCGAGAGATTTAAATTAGGTAAACAAGATGGACACCGATGACCTAACCATCTAACTTTTTTCTTGTAAAACTGAGGATACCAATAATCTTTAGGATCCTTCCAAGTTTTATGGTTGATGAAGTGCTTGTGATGAAGTGTGAATTCTACTTTAATGAGGAGATTTCGAATAATGCTGTCGAGACTTAAGAGTACATCACGTTAAAGATTTGAAGCCATGCATTACTGCTCAACGACGTGAGAGGTTTGTTCAGTATAATCGGAACACTACACCATATATATGCAGTATATTATAATACAAGTGAAATTTAAAAAAAAAAAAATACTATAAAGTTGAATGTATTACACGTATTGTTTATTTATATTAAAACACGTGGTATCATCGTGTCTTCATTTTATATTTTAAAATAAAAATAGCGTGTACCATTTTGACAATGATGGCGGCCATGTTTGACCAGCCTTGTCAATATTAAGTGGTTGCTAATTCAATTAGAATAATACTTGAATTCTTGGTGTGTATAAATATGATTTCTTGAATCAAACATGTGCAATAGTTATAATATTATTTGGTTTTAAATAGCTTTTATGTGCAAGGAATCCTAAAAATAAATATAATTATAAGAATATATTTCAATAATATGGAGAGAATTTCGGTTTAATTAATTATATTTTAACAGGATGAGTTCATTCTCTTATTTGCAAATAATGTATATTTACTGTATAAATTTTGAAACTAGAACCGTTCAATGTCTTTCTCTTAATTTAAAGATCAATCTTATAAAAAATCATTTGAATCAATGATTGTTTAATATCTAAATGTATCAAATAAATGAACGATACATCGTAGCTAAATTTCTGGTAGGTTGAGACTCATTCAATGCTTATGTCTTGGGGCTAGGCTTCCGAGTTCCTTCATTAACTTCACGTTGGCATATGTTGATCAATGGTCATCAGCAGCACCAATCCATGCATGATGGATGCAGCAATGAACAATGATCCATGATGAAGAACTGGATCAATTGATCTCGAAAACTGGATTGGAACACGATCTATAGGTTACCTTCTACTTATGCGACTTTGTTTTTTAATTTTACATGAAAATTGTCACCCAAAACTACTCGTTCCACATGCTACTTTTCTAAGGTCACAAGAAATAAAAAAGAAGACTAAAAAAAAAAAAAAAAACCCCCAAACTCCAATCATTTTCTTCACTTGTTTTTAATTTTATTCTATTTAGGTTACCATATATACATACATATATTTGTAAAAAGTTCAATACTTAATTGTGAATAGTAACTTTGGGGGTGTCATAGTTTATTGTGATACAACACTTTGGAGACTGAATAACATCATTTAAGATCCCATTTGATGGGCTGGATAAGACAGATTGTGATCAATTAAAATACATTTAGTCCATATAAAAAATTAAAATAGACTTAGTCCAGTTCATTGTTTGTTGTGTCAAATGTGACATGAACACGACTGGACATGATATGTTATAAATCTACAATAAAATGAGTTATCTAACCTATCCTTATATATGAGTTAGAAGTCTTATCGTACACGTTCTTGCTAATCTAATTCTATTCTTAAGGTTCAATCTTGTCCAACCCACCAAACGGGTCGCAAAATCTTAGGTAGCTAGCACATTCGTTTCACTTTGCCCTTTGAAAACATGTTTTTGGAGAGACAAACATCTTAATTGATGCTGATACTAGCGTTCGGCTTAATAGACATAATTTACATATTTGGGGTAAGACTCTGCCTACTATGACACAAAAATGAGTGTTTATTATGCTGGTACTCGTTACCGTAATCACTCTATTTAAGGGTTTAACTTTGATTTATTTTCTTGAGCAAAATATTATTTTCTTTTAATTTTCTCCAATAACCAAAGACTTTTTATATTAGTACTCACAAAATGTTGAATGACTTATTTTCTCCATATTAAAATTTAATATTAAATAACTTATTTACCTCATTATGCATTATGCAATGACAATTTTGACTTTATTTGGTTTTAAAAAAAAAAATTTCTAAATACACCTTAAATCACTTTTAGCTTATTATTTATCTTTTCAACTATCAAAACCCTCTCATCCTTCATGTTGAACAAAATCTTAACTAATGAAACCATAAATATGTTGATTGAGAAAAATTGTTTTTGACGAATGAAACACGAAATCGATGTTTCGGAAGTTTCATATGAAATAAGACTTCATATTTTTCATTGTTTTAGTGATTTTGATAACATCAATAATTATTTAATCTTGTGTTTGCTGCCTTAAACTCCTATATTCATATTCATCTTTTAGATAAAAAATGATGAATATGAATATGGCTATATCAAGGCTTCTGTAGCGTATTCATATAGCTATATCATTGAATGTGATCTCGAGGCTTCTGTCCTTTCTTTCCTGGTCTAAATCAAGTTTTTGCTTTAATTCCTTCTCCTTATCATCTAGCTACATCATTGAACACAAAAAAAGTAAATACTTGAGGCTAAAACATACGACTTAGCACGCGTTAATAAAACCTGAGATAGATGTTCCAATCTTACCGCAGCATAAATCTCATCATTCTTCTCGAAGTCGCCACATTTCCGTGGGAGGATATGGATATGAACATGGGGGTGCAGTCTGTCCTGCTTGGGGTCCATCCTAAGGTTCAAACAATGAGGACATAGTTAGCTTCGGGGGACATAAAACTATTACAATGTGCAGCAACAAAAATTTGAGAGCCGATATATGAATTTGAGAATTCCAACACATATCATAAGGTGTATATTGAGAATGTGGAGTGCGGAAGTATTATAGAAAAAACATGTGAAAAAGCAAATTTAAGATGCATTAAGTACATGAAATTTATTCAACAATTTATGCAGAGTAAATATAAAAAGCGTTACCAAATAATAGTAAACAAACAAAATAAAATTACCAACACAAGAAAAGAAAAATCAAATTGAAGAAGATTGGACACGGAGTCCAACCGTGTAATTGCATTGTACTAGTTTGACATTTCAATGGTCTTTGTTTCTCTCTCTCTCATAAATTTCTTATTCTAGTCTTCCTTCTTCTAGACGTAGAGAGAGAAAGAGAGGAGAGAGAGGGTCGCCGGCCACCTTGTAGAGAGGGAAAGAAAGGAGACGCTTTCTTCCACATCCCTCTCTCTAAAAAAGTCAACACAAATCCCCAATTCCTCATTTCCTCAAAACCCACCACCTCCATATCCATTTAACCCTTAAAAGAAATCGACCCCAAAAAAAAAAGAAAAAAAATTCATCCGTTCGTCTATTGATCATCGCATACGATTCGAATCCGAAGTTCGAGTGGGTTTTTCTTAGTTTCGGAAAAAGAAAAAGTTATTTAAAATCTCTGCTGCGGAAGACAGGGTTCGTCTCTGATGAGTTCCAACACGGCGGCGTCAAGCTCAGGAGGCGCCGGATCTGCGGATGCAACGTCTACCAGGAGGCATTCGAAGCGACCCAAGTGTAATTTCCTTCCCAAGCTCTAATCTTGTGTATTAATTTTGGGTTTTGAGTTATTTTCAGAAATACCCAGATTAAATTTTGTAGATTTTTGCCATTTCCATTTTCAGTTATCTGAATTTTATTGTCTCAAAATTTTATGGTTCCTGTCTAGTATATATTTTCTGAGTGAGGTTTAGAAATTTAGAAGTCAATTACATGTTTGAGAGGATTTATTAAATTTGAGGTTAAATTTTCAACCTAGGCTGCGTTCATTAATTTGAAGGCAAGATTATTCGGTTTATGAAAATCGACACGAATAACTGTCGTGGTTTTAGAGTAAAATTATAAGATTTCGCATAAGGAGCCTTGTATGGATATGGCATCTGGTGGGTTAACTTAGATGATGGTAGGTAGGGGTCCATACCACTCAAAATACTTTCACTACAATGGATTTATATAAGGCACGTGGTAACTAGTGTTGGAAATCTTTCTGTGATTCAATTGTTGGGTACCTATGTGAAAGACTTGTCTATGGTAATAAAAGAGTATCTAATGTATACTGGCGGCGAAGTATGATTTGGCGTGGTGTGCTAATATATGGCAAAATATATGGATGTGCCAGACATAGTGAGTGATTTCAGCCAATGCGTGAAATCTGAAATTACGTAATCTAAGATGCTGATATGTAGAGGAAGCTTTTCCATTGTTTTTCCATTTGTTCACTTGATAAGGTGCAGGACTTGGTCGTCATGGACAAAGCCGACTTTATGTTATCTGTTGCATTTCATATGATTCTCAGTAGCCTTTCTATCAATTGTAAACTAAAAATGTTGTAAACTTGATCTTTTCAGATTCAAGGTTTACTCAGCAGGAACTTCCAGCGTGTAAGCCAATTCTCACGCCACGATGGGTAGGTTTTATAGTATTGTATTCGATATCTCCTTAGTCAGGCCATCCACATTCACGTGTTAGATTTTTAGTTGAACTCTTGCCTTATCTCGTTGTGCGTGTGCGCACTTGTTCTTGCAGGTGATCTCAGCATTCATGCTCGTAAGCATTGTATTCATTCCCATCGGAGTTGCTTCCCTTTTTGCTTCTCGAGATGTATGGCTGATTTAAACCCAATTCTCTGCATTATCTGTTTTCTTTTCTAGTACTACATGTAGTTGATCAGGAAAATGATGTTTCTGTCAGGTTGTTGAAATTATTGATCGTTATGAAACTGATTGCATACCAACAACCAATAGAACTGATAAGGTCAGGTTCATACAAAGCCCTGGACCTAAAAAATGCAACAGAACTCTGAAGGTACGGTTTTCCCTTGTTTTTTTTACCATCAAGGGACTGTAGTTGCCACATATATGATTAATACTCATTTTTGGTGGTGGTTGCAATCCTTTTTGAGTTATATCTCCAGGAAATATGTAGCATTATGCACATTTAGATTAATTTTTTTCATTAGAACTGAGAGCTTATGCCCCATGGTTACTGATGGATAATTTGTGCAGGTATCAAAGCGTATGAAGCAGCCTATATATGTATATTATCAGCTTGACAATTTCTACCAGAATCATCGCAGGTATGTCTCCTACCTTAGCCATGATCCTGCATTTATGTTTAATATGGTTGATGCAAAAACCTTTATGCAGACAGTTAATGAAAGGGGTGGGTCAAATTACTGTAAGGCCTAAATTTTATCATGGCTATATTGGACCCTTGATGTTTGCAGGCCATATGTGAACAGACCAGTAGGTAGACCAGGTTCCATGGAATCGCTTATAGCACATAATGACACGTGGTCCAAAGAACAGCACGACTTTAAGATCATGTCTGGCATCCTGATTATGTTGTATTTGTTGTCTAGCAGAGAAGATATTGGGTGTTTTATCAGGATTTTGATTCCTACTTGGTCTTGTACAAAATGAAAAATAAAACACTTAGTCAATCACGAGAGTTTTAGTAAAATCCTGATTCCTGGAGAAAAAGTATACACTTTATGTAAATCCATGTGATGTTGCAGCATAATTTGGGTTAAGGCATGTGCACTAGTTCTTTGAATAATTTTTCATTCACACAGTACACTATTCTCACTTCTGCTACTGCCAGCAATTCTCATTCTTGAATAGTTTCACTGTGCAACTACAATGGATCTTCCTGGTAGATTGTCGCTACAAATGGTTTTGTCGGAAATATTTATAATCAAGTCAGAGATCTTCATTTGCCAGTATGTATAAATATTATTATCCACCCTGACTCTGGTTTTCCACATATCAGATATGTTAAGAGTCGAAGTGATCAACAGTTGAAAGATCCAAAGTCTCAGAGTGACGTAGATGCTTGTAAGCCTGAAGATATGGCAAATGGTCTACCTATTGTACCTTGTGGTCTTATTGCTTGGAGTTTGTTCAACGACACATATAGTTTCTCGCGCAATAAGCAGCAGTTGACGGTAAACAAGAAGGATATCTCTTGGAAGAGTGATAGGGAGCACAAGTTTGGCAAAAATGTCTTTCCAAAGAACTTTCAGAATGGATCTCTTAAAGGTGGCGCAACTCTCAATGCATCCAAACCAGTAAGCTTTTTGCCACTTGTCATCTCTAGTCTTGAAGTGTTACGGTAAAAAATGAAAGTGTCTTGTATCGTACCAAATGATTTTTGTTTTGCTGAAATGTTTTATTTTAATGGTTGGGTAAGTGAAATGTATTCTCCGGGAGGCAAGCGGTTAACCAGGTCAATGTTTTTTGTTTAACAGTTAAGTGAGCAAGAGGACCTTATTGTTTGGATGAGAACTGCTGCACTACCAACATTTAGAAAGCTGTACGGGAAGATAGAGGTGGATCTGGAAGAAAATGATATGATAGAAGTGATACTGGATAACAATTACAACACATACAGTTTTAATGGAAAAAAGAAGCTCGTGCTCTCGACCACCAGTTGGATTGGTGGCAGGAATGACTTCCTTGGCATTGCTTATCTCACTGTTGGAGGGTTGTGCTTCTTTCTGGCCATGGCTTTCACAGTTGTGTATCTCGTTAAGCCAAGGTAAACTCCTAAACCAAACATACCCTGCCTATTTTTATCATGCAAGGAATATTAAATGCTATCAACAGTTGCCTTCCATGAACTCTCCTCTTTGTGGCATGATGCTTGTATCATTGTCTGAATGGTCTTTCAAGATCCATAAGAACCAGCTAAAGAAACCCTGTAGACTACTTCATGTCGAGCTAGTTATTAGAGTGAATGCAATTTTTCAAAATAGAAAGATGTGGCATTTGTTTCCCTTAACCGCTTGTCGCCTCAAGTAACACTCTTTGATGGCAGCTTAAAGATGTTTGTTGTGCATGCCCTTGTGATTCTTAAGTTCATTTCACTTTTGGTTTATGGCTGGTGTACTCTTACTAGGATTAGCTTTTTCTTTTTCTACCTTCGATATTACTGGCCTTGATTTTTCCAGCACAGCCTTCAATTTCGTAATATGTAGACACACACTCATCCACGTGAAATCTATAGCTTTGGTGAATATGGAATTTCTCCACATTATATGTTGACAGACAGATGACGTTCTGTTAACTGTACCATCCATGTTAATCGAACACTCTTTCGTAGTAATTTTGTCAATGCCTAGATAATTTTGTCCGGGGTTGGATATGATGTGGCCGCTATTTCTAAATGCTTCTACGTATGTGCTTTTTGATAGCAAACACTTTAATATTTCAATATGATGACCAATGACCCTTTCTCTTCTTTCAGGCAACTTGGAGACCCGTCGTATTTGTCTTGGAACAGAAATCCAGGAGGTCACTAAGGCAAGTAGAACTGCTGATGTCGATGGACTGGCTTAAGCGTTTCCCATGACCGATTTTAATCATATGTATATTAATGTTTTCAATGTGAGCAGTACATATAACTTTGGTAAGCATTTTGGTCATTTGGAGTTTTCTTTAATTTTTTTTCTTCCCAGTCTCTCCCGAGAGTGACAGAACGAACACTTTCATGTATAATTCCAGAAATAGTATTGAATACATCTAAAGTTATTTCCATTGATCGATCGCTCTGTCTGGGCGCTGTTGAAAATGTATGATTGGGTTGCGCTTGTGTTCTAAAGTAAGTTTGTCAATCTTCAAAGGATCCTCGGAAGGACGTTAGAAAGGTATTTGCCTTCTGGGTAGGATGGGTCAATGGGATGATTGCGTGCTGATACGGCGTCCCGTGGAACGGTTATTTTTCTCCTTGCCGCTGATGCTGCATCATGAAAATTTTAGCGAGCAAATAGTTGAGAAAGATGAAGAGTTGCTCCTCAAATTAATTATCAACCAAATTTATATGAATAAAGTGTCATGGTTTGATTCAGATAACAAGCTAACAGTACATGCCATTTCAAAAATCGGAAGAGATTTTCGTTTTACGCCTGTCTTCCTGTGCACTTGCAGAAATAAGGGAAGGGAGTGCAGAAGGAGAAAGCGAGAGCGCGGACACAAATTCTATTCATTTTGGCCAAAAACGACATTTTCGTAACCGTGCTTCGAGGCAGCATTGTATGCTGTCTCTAGTTTCAGTTCCGAAGTGTAGAAAACTGTTGATTTTGAAGCTCTTTAGATACATTATAGCAATCGCGCTTGAAGTATAAATGAACAGAGTGGAACAAAATGTCGCTTCGGGAAACATGGGTTATTGAATATCTTAAAAACCCGTAGATTCCCAATTTAAAGGAATTCCTGCCAAGATGACAGAACCTACCGTAGGTGCCTCTACATGAGCTTTAGGTAACCAAATATGAACTGATACCACAGGTACTTTGACGGCGAAGGAGGCGAAACAAGCAATCCATAGAATGATGGTGAAAATCAGAGCTTTTTCTATTGTAGATGCAGCATCAACCTATATTCATCTGAAACACTCATCAACAATCGGAAACATACATGAACCTGAACGAATAATCTTCTTTATGCATACAAGGCTCCTAAGCCAGCGGAAATCGGTGTTCATATAATTTCATGAGATTAGTAACGTCTACTGTATTTAGGGCGTTAAACATTTAGTGAAGGTACCGTTCAATTTGCCTGAAGAATACGCAAGAACGTCCCACTCTGCGTCATAGCTCCCGAACATGAACAAGTCATGAGAAGACCACCTCTCTTTGTCAGTTGCATTGCCAATGAATTCAAATTTCTATACATCCCTGATGCAATATGTAAAACCTGGATTCAATAACAACCCAATAAGAAGCAGTAAGATTCACAAAAGAATCACTAACGGACAGGCAGAAGAAGCAATGAGTAATAGACGGGGGAACAAGCACAATGTGCTCGTATTTGTAATGAAACAACTCGAATACATGGTACGGATTTAACTGAACAGTACCTTCTTTCGGATTTAAATGACAATATCCCACGATTCATTCCTAGAAAGAGCACCCTTCATAAACTCACTTGCATCTTCTTTAAGCAACGTTATTCTTCCTGGATCCATGTTGTTAAGAACATTTTCTTTGGCTAGCTCAATCGCAGGCAATGATGAATCGATGCCTGACGGAATACAGGAATAATTAGAAACTCATCTAGCTTTTGAACATGCAATCTTAAGATGTCCTATGAAGATGAATATATAGCATCGAATTCTAGACGTCCTTTTAAACGGAAGATTACCGAGAAAGTTAAATGAATATCAGGTGAAAAATTCTCAGCTTTTGTTGCCTCACAAAATGAATACGTCTTCGGTATTAAAGATCCCTCCCATGGCCTCATTCATATTTTATGAGCAGGATGATCAAACAACAAAAGTGGGACAAAATCTAGCTTTGAATGGCAGTTCAGTAAGAATCGAACCTAGCCAATTTCAGTGAAGTTCTTATAGAAGGACATGTTCTAAATCAAATTATTCATACCAATGACATTCGCAGCACCCCATTGTGCAGCATTTAGAGCAAAACTACCACTGTAGCAGAACATATCAAGAACTTTCTGACCGTCTGAAATTGTTGATATGAATTGATGGTTTCCACGCTGGTCAGCATTAAACCCTGTCTTCTGTCCCTCAAGTGAAATGGAATAAAAGATCCCGTTTTCCATAACCTAAATAATGCAACAGGAAATTAAACATTCACTTACCACAGATCTCATAAAGCACAAAAAGGAAAAGTATAAACTGTGCTGCCTGAAGAATGTTAAATTTTGTGGGGTATCCTACCTTTGTTCTTTGAGGACAGATATATGGATCCCTTTCCTTGGATTTTGACACATCCAATCCTTCTTCTTTTAAACTTCCAAAGACGATCTCCAGTTTACATAATTAACTTGGTCAATTCTACTAATACAGGCCTCTACTTCTGCTTTGTGCTTGTCAACCCAAGCAGCAGACAATGCTACTACCGCTACACATCCAAATGTATCCACAATTAGTCCTGACAATCTGTGGTGAAAAATGGATATCAACAGGAAAATTGGTGAACTAGTATGTCCACAGAAAATTCCATACAATATAGAACTACACATTTCAGATTAAGTGATACAAATCCCACATGTTTCGTTTACACTAATTTGAATTCCAAATTTGAAGGCAAACTTAACAAAAGACAAGCTTAACAAGTTTCTATTAATCCTACAACAACACTAACAGAAATGTAAATTTACTACCCAAGGTCATGTACCTGTGTGCTTTTCACCATTGACAAAATGGAATTCTCCAGTCTCCACACATTTGTACTAGCTGATGGAAGCCCCAAACTCTTACGTAGTTCTACAGCTTCATTAATTCTTCTTCAAGTTGCATCAGCTGAAAACTGAACATGGAGACTGAATTGTGCATGCCCCATCCTATGAAACCTACCAAGGCCAGCCCAATCACAAAGACGTTTAAGAAATTTTAAGAATTAATCAACGGATACAAAGCTCCTCGCAAGAATTTAAAGAATTTTCTAGCATCAAATGAATGTGAAACTTTAACAGGCGGACTGGAAGAAGATGCTGCATACCTTTTTTTCTTTTTTTTTATTTTTTATTCCGCAGCTCGGAGAACACTGTCAAACTGAAAAGTATTTATTTTTATCATCACCAAAAGTAAGCTGTTTATGGGTTTCCCCATACCCGGCTACCCGGCTTGCGTCAATGTGGCATCCATTTAGTGGGTTAATAAGTTGTTTAATGCTCTTCTTCTTCCTTTTTGTAATTGATAATATCAGATAACAAAAAGGAAGATTGGTACTTTTGATTGCTTTGTGTCTGCTTATCTTATGTGCGATGCCATCAATGTTGTACTATTTGGTTTGAGAAAATTGCAGCAGTTTCTCTTTCGTATGGTTTTGGACTTCAATCTTAGTTTTGACTTTGTTCATGAAACTGCTATTTCTTTTGTCTGTATAGTTATCCAGTTGATTAATTCCTGAATTCCTTTCTTTATTTAATGCAAGTTTGATGGAAAGGACATGCCAATGGACCTCAGGTGTGAGGTTTTATCTCAAAAAGTCTCGGTGCAATTAGAAGAAACACATTTTAGATTATTTTACTTCTCCGATATGAAATTCTCTTCACTTTACGTAATTAAAAGTGAAACACCTACATTTAAACCTTAAATTATTGTTGTACTTCTCCGATGTGGGATTCTCTTCACATGCATCTTGGCTTGTATTGAGCCAACCTTTAACACCAACAATCGCCACCTTGTCGGTGCTCCACTTAGCTCTTGGCAGACTAGGATTCCCGAGCCCTGCTCTATCAACCATGCTTTAACTTTTTTCCATAGTCCTCCAAGAGTAATGAGTTGCCACCGTGTATCAGAGTTTGACCATGTGCCTTCCTCCTTGAAGGTGTGCGCCAAAGCCGAACCACATAAATGTCCCCTACTAAGGCCGTCGGGCACTGATATTGGCTCTACTTAACCACCTCAATCCAATTTTTTTGGATGGTATCACGCCCAGTGGATCTTAAGTGTGGGGTTTTATCTCAAAAGACCTTAGTGCAATTAGGAGTGGAACACCTTATTTAAACCTTAGATTATAGTTGTAATTCTCCGATGTGGGATTCTCTTCACATTCATCTTGGCTTGTGTCGAGCCAACCTTTTACACTAACACGACCATTATAGGGCCGGAGTAAGGCGGATCGAAATATGAATAGCTCAGAAATTCGGTCATGCACAATAGCCTCTATCGCAGAGTTATACAAATGGATAAGTGATGCCACCATCATTTTGTTTTGGATAAGTGGGTGAAGTCCATCGACTTTGCTAAGATTGACCATTTTTGTTCCATTAGATGCGAAAACCTGATCTACTATGAAATTATCCAGTTTCCTATATTCTTGAAGATACCTGTAATCTAGAGATCTAGCATGCACTTGGTGATCAAGGATTCATGGTCACTCACTTCCTTAGATCATCCACTTCAATTCATGTTCCTCAAGTGAACACTCAAGGTTGATAACTCGCTACTATAACGATTAATTAATCCACCCTAGAGTTAGAGATAAGAGAAGAAATTACTCTTTCCCAAGCCAAAGGATGTGTTTTACTCTCAAAATCTGAATTAATATTACAATAAGGGACAAGGGTTTATTTAGGTAGTCATGGAACATCCCTCCATGAATATATAGGATAAACCCTAATTAAGAAGACGCATAGATTACAACTAGGGACAATACAAGCACGAACCTGAGCTTAAAAACACTGAACTATATATAGCAAGAACTAAATAAGGTAAACGCACCTTGTGGTTATTCCAAATGAATCAAACCTTTATAAATTGGATCATGTGCAAATTCATCCTCAATTGCTAGATTAGCTATTCGTTCGGTGTCAATGTCCTGCTCCGGGCGGTTTATTTGGTACTGGTACGCTTATTTTGTTCGCCATGCCAATCTTTATTTGCATATACCGCCTACTGGTCGTCACTTTCTCTGCAATGGCAATAAGGAAACTTGGTAATCAGTTATCAATCATACATGCTAAAAACGAATAAATGTACACATATATGAGAAAGAGACTAACTGCTATTTTGTATTCGAACAATAACAAAATACTGCTGTAGGAATCAAGTGAACAGTCCAAGTTTTATCTGTCACAGATACATCGTTGATACACTCAATACTTTGATCTTACAGTTGTTGATGTGTGGTTGTGGGAGGATAAAATTCGGTTTTGACACATATGGGCTCATCGCGAGTTATCCAAAAGGATAGACCAAGGATGTAAGGACACTATCAAGTTTTTTGGCATAAAGCTCAAGAGGTATTAGAACGGTATGGTCAGGGACCGGCTATAGTGAAGCGTTCGAGAATCTTGAGAAGTTCAATACTTTGCAAGATTGTTGGCTAATTTTGTTTGGCTTCTCGAAATTTTGCCGGCACAATGGGTGATCTATAAGTAGTTGAAGGAATCAAGAAGCTCAACAACAAAAATTACAACACGTGGCGGCGTATATGGAGTCTTATTTGCAAGGCCAAGACCTTAGAGAGGTCGTCGGTGGTAGGGAAGGTACTCAGTCGGAAGAAGACACCAATGGCACATTGCGTAAGTGGAAAATCAAAGAAGGAAAAGCAATATTTTCCCTGAAGATATCAATTGAAGAAGAATTGTTGGACGAAAAGCCACAACATCAAAAAAAGCATTGGACACCTTCCCCACACTCCTTTAAAAAAAAAAACAAATATAAGGCTACAACTTCTCAAGAATAAGCTATTATCAGTGGCACAATGGGATATGACGATTGTTCAGTATTTTCACAAGGTAAAGTCCACATGTGCCCGGAAATTTCTGAATTAAATCCTACTGCTGCCATGGCAGAATCTAGGATAGAAAGAATAATTATCCAGTCTGAGACCCGAATACTAAGGCTTCGTTGTCGTTGTACAAGGATGGCTGACTCGATCATCACTTGTTGAGTTTGAGAATAATGAAATGTTTGAAGGCAAATGTTACAACTGTAGAAAGAAAATTTATGTCGAGAGTAATGTTGCCACTTCCAAAAAACAAATAAGAACTCGAGGAAGATTGGGACCCCAAAACATATTTTGCTATAGAGAGAGAAGTAGAAGTTAGCTCTCACAACAAGAAATCTAGAACAGACTGACTACGAGAATGGCCGTGGATTTAGGTTGTTCAAACCATATGACGGGCGATTAAGAGAAGTTGCAGTATCTTTCTGAATACATGGCGTGGTAGTAATACCCGATAACCAAGGTTACCGATAGCCCATGTCGGTAAGGCAGTAATGGAGCCCCAATATAGACCTAACCAGGTGTCACTACAAGATGTCTACCATGTTCAGAATCTGCTCTGATTGGTACAGCTGACATCGTCAGGTTACTATGTCTTGTTCGATCCCCAAGATGTGAAGGTGTATCGATATCTCAAGGTCTTAGAAAAGCCACCAACAAAGGGATGAAGATTGGAGTCAGTCTATGTAGTGTAAGAAAAAATTGCATAAGTAGATAAGACAAAGAGTAACGAGACAACAAATTTACAGTATATGAGACTGGGTCATGTTAGCTGTCTTTAGCTCAGACATAGTTTTTGCAGGATGCTAGTATGGTCAAACACATCAACTAGCATACGAGGAGTCAAAATTCAAAGCAAAAGAACCATTAGAGTTGGTTCACTCTGATGTGTTCGGGCCTATCAAGCAACCATTGGTAGGTGGGATGTAGTGCATGGTGACGTTCATTGATGACTTCTTTATGTACGTGTGGGATTTCTTTATGAAAGAAAAGAGATAGTTGAAGGAGAAGTAGGAAAAAAGATTCGTTGCTTATGCACAGATAATGAAGGAGTATAACTCATGTGAGTTCTTCCAATATCTACGATAATATGAAATACGTCACCAATTCACTTATGCCAACACTCCAAAATAGAACGATGTAATAGAAAGAAAGAATCGACATCTTGCAGAGATATGTCGGAGTATGCTACATGCGAAAAATGTACTAGAAAGGTTTTGAGCTGAAGCTATGAGAACTGCAACTTATGTGATCAACATGCTTTCTCAACCAAGGTTAGAATTTGTTTGACCCTTTGAGAAATTGTGGGATACGATACCTATAGGAGTTTGTATTTGTTCCAAGTCATCCACCCCATTTAGAATCAAGAAGTAGCAAGCAAGTAAAAGAGAACCAAGAAGTGGCAAGCAAGCAAATAACCAAGAAGTGAGTTCCATTAAGTGTGAGTGAGATATAAGGTCTTTGTGAGGAATGTGAGTGTTTTAGAGTTTGTCTCTAAAAAGTAAGAGAGTGTCATAACTTTTAAAATTGTGTCTTCGAGAATTTGTGTGTTGTAATATTTGTGAGTGTAATACAAGTAATTTGTTTGCTTATTTTGTCTAACACTTAAATATTAGAGTTGTGTACTCTAATTTTCTCAACTGTTTATAAAAGCAAATTTCGACCTTCAGGCGATGGTTTTGGTACCTACAAGAGAAACTTGATGATAAGCGAATCTAGCTTGTATATGTAGCTACATATTTATAAGACAAATATATTAGGAAACTGCTATTAGCACTCTAAAAATCTCATTTTGCACTCCTTACAAGTGTATTTTTCTTTCTAATTATAGAAAGTTTGGAGTGTCAAATGAGATTTTTGAGGTGCTAATAACAATTCCCATATATTGTTACCTTATATTTTACATGGCATGCATGACAAGCATACTATTAATCTGCAGAACGGCAATATATTTTAGTATGATGTTACTTAAATCAACAGTAATGATTATGCCAAACCATGCGTAAGAAATCAATTGAGAGAGAGAGAGAGAGAGAGAGAGAGAGAGTGAGAGAGAGAGAGAGAGAGAGAGAGAGAGAGAGTGTGTGTGTGTAACTGTGTATTGGATCATCAGAATCATTGGCCAAGTCTGTTTTGGATGAGAGCAATAGCAATACAATGAAGGGAATCATGCAGACAACGCAGGCCTTGTGAACCATTGTTTTAGGTATATGTACGCAAAAGAATTTGAGATTGGAAAGGAAAGTATGAATGCAAAAGAGCAGAGAATAGGTGAGAATAGTTTGTGATTGATTTACTTGATTATTTGCATTATCACAGATTGTATATATATACATGTTACATTAGTTGACTATGTAAAGTCATAGAAGGCAAGTATTAGAATACAATACAGCAGTAAAGACAGAGACCGAGTGAATTGTGCAGTGCAGCAAATCATGTCCTAATGGCAGATTTGTCTGCTTGGTTTGCTGGACCTGTGGTAATCGCTTTACCTATATCTACTTACTACTTTATATAAAGCGACCAAGTACATGTCTGATTAAATACGTTTTAGTTGCTGATTAGTCAAGGTCGTTGCCCCTTGATTGCGATTTACGAGACTCAACTCTTCCAGAAACCAAACTATTCCACGGTCATATATTGAAAATCAAACAAGTACAGCAATAGATTATAAGTAAGAAAATAATAATAATTATGGTATAATTGGTCCTCAAGTCAAATGGTACGCCAAAGTAAAACTACCAAGTTTTTTTTGGCAATAAGGTAAAATTTTACCATCATCGCACAACAAACATACACAACCGGATGCACAAATTTACAGAGAGTACACAACAACTATGAACCTCCACAACACCAACAAAAGAATAGTCCAACCCGAGAGTTGATCCCAATATAGAAAAGACAAGCATATAAACCTAAGCGACTAAATCCTCTCGCCGCCGAAGCACTTTCCGTTGTCCACGAACCAGGCCCCCTGCAATTGCCGAAGTTCAAACCCAGCCAAGCCCCAGGAACATAACCATAAACAAATTTCATCATCCTTAAACAAGCACCCCACATATCGAGTCTGCATCCACCAAGGGAAGGAAGCCAGTGGGAAAAAACCTCCCACAGGCAAAAGTGCCGAGAGTGACACACAAACGGAAGGTGGTGGTGTAACCACCCGAGCCCAAGCTCTACACACCTTCCTAGAAAGTCGTGAAACACGGTAGAATGAAAACGTTACAGATCAAAACAATGGAATCAAGATCGGATGAAGCCAAGTGAGGGAGAAAGAAAATGATTTGAGTAGATGCATGGAGGTGGAAAGATTATGGGGGAGGATAAGAAGGGATAGATCGGAAAAGAAGAATTTCCAATCGGGGGCAAAGGCTGGTTAAATCAGAAGCACCAGGGGGTGGATGACAGAGGAAAAACGGGTAGGAAAAACAAAGAACAACAGAAGAGGAAAGCAGGGAGAAGAACAGGGAAATGGGTTGCCACCGACCTTAGCCACTTCTAGGGTGACATGCCCGACCTCGATATCCTCCAAACGCCAAGGCAGGCACGTGCTAGCCGACACCCGAGGGTGACGAAGCCATATTAACATGCATGAAAGTTATGAAGAAAGAACGAACGTAAATAAAAACACGTAAATTTAACTAATATGAATATGAAATTGTAGGAACGTGTTCAGAGCATACAACTAATAAGGAATACTATGGAAGGAATATTATGAAAAGGTACAATCAAAAGAATAGGTCCTACACCGAGAGAACTCGAAGATACCAATGCGGGAGTACCTTGACGCTAGGATTATACGCATCGATTCTAAGTCATGAAGGGTGCGCAAAACAAAGCATCAGTGGACCAAGTTTATTTATAAGTAATACTAAAACAATTACTCTTCAAACGTATGAACCCCAGTTTTAGAAAACTCATATAGCTAATAAGCAATAGGTTTTCTGAAAACCCTAGCACACCATAAAACGTTTGTAAAACATATATCATATATAGTGTGCTTAGAAGTGGTATCACAATCGCCCGCCCGAAGGCATATATAAATATCATTCGCCCGAAGGACTTACATCGCCCGCTCGAAGGCATATAAATCTTCTGCCAATAGGCCCTACATTGCCTGCCCGAAGGCATATATAAATCTTTCACCCGTAGGCCCTACATCGCCCACCCGAAGGCATATATAAATATCTTTCACCTGAAGGCCTTACATTGCCCGCCCGAAGGCATATATAAATGAATATCCACTAAGTAAGCATAGAAAATCATAAACATAATCTTTCCAATATATATTTCATCGGTGCTTAGTAGCTCAAACATCATATCATAAATCATAGGAGCGTTTGAGCTCAAATCATCATCATAAACCATGTTCATAAGTGTATATATATAATCATAAATATTTCAAAGAATGTAAATTTGATAAAGCATGATATTTCATAAAAGCGTAAATCCGATAACTCATAAACGTTTCATAAAATGTAGTCATAAAAATCATGTTTTTCATGTATGCATTTCTAGTAATTAAATCATGCATTTTGGAAGGGAACTCACAGATACTCTGTCGCCGAAGAGCCGTTCGAACAAGGGAGGATGGAAACGCCACTAATAAATGAACCTAAGCACATAAAGGGACCAGTTAGTAAAACCCTATTAAGACGACTGAATTTGGAAAAACGGAGTGCAGATTTAGAATCAGGGCGTCGAAATACCTTTAAAGGGATGCCGGGCAAATTTTATAAAAGTCAACGAAAAGTCAACAAGAATATTCCAGAGAATTTTCCAAAGAATATTTCAGGAATATTCTAAAGAATATTCTTTAACGGAATATTCTTGAATATTCCATCGGATTTGGGGTCAGATCTGGGTCAACCCGGTCGTTGGAAAACCCACCAAAAACTGGGTTTTTGACCGGAAATCTAGATAATTTTCAAAGCTTTGTAACATCTTCGTTTCTTAACCAAATTTAACCCATAATATATTAAAACAAAACTAGGAAAGTGTAGAACAAGATTATACTTATTTAGAAGCCCAAAGGTTGCTGAAGATGGCTGGAAAATGGCATGGAAGGTGACTGGTCCGCGGGAAAACTGAGGAACTCACTGGAAACTGGGGAAACTTTAAACGTTCATAACTTCTTCAATACTCAACGAAATTGAGTGGTTCAAATAAAAATCATACTTCTTGACGAGACAAAGAGAATGGTACCTTTCTCAACGGCTAAATTGCCATGGTTTGGCCCGAAAATAGCTTGAAAGCCGCGGGGGTCGCCGAAAACTGGGTAAACTTTAAAAGGTTATAACTTCCTCATTTCTTAGTCAAATCGGACCCATAATATGTCAAAACGAAGCTTAAGATGAGAGGAATAAGATTATACATATTCAGAAGCCAAAAGGTAGCCGGGGATGGCCGAAAAATGCCTGCAAACTTACGGGTCTCACTGGAAAACTGGGGAAGAGTCATGTCGCCGTTTCTGGGTTCGGTGGGGGTTCATATAGAGGGTGAGGGATGGTGGTGCACAGCTGCTGCTATTGTTGTTATGTTTGTGTGCTTTCCCAGAAAGGGAAGGATAGAGAGAGATGAGAGAAATGAGAGAAGAGAGAGTTTTAGAGAAAGTGAAGGGAGGGAAAGAGAGTTACGGGGAGAGGGAAGAGAGAGAGAGAGAGAGAGCAGAGAGACAAGGGAAACATGTGGGCCCCTAGTGGCTCACAAAACAAGATCCTTGAAATTTGAAATAACATGCTATACATAAATACTTGAAGATAGGAAGAATAATATATATAAAGAAGAAATCAAGTCAGAACGGTTACATAAAAGAGAATGCCACTCCGTCGCGATCGGATTGCAGTGATTCCTCTTTCATGCCTCCAAGCTCATACTTTCTTCCCCCATCAATATAATAGTAGTATCATAACTATAAAAAATATAAAGTCAAAAATCTATAGTAACGTAAGGAAAAAAATATGTACGCATAGTAAGATAACGTCAAAATAGATATGTATTAACATAGGAGATGAGAACTTGTACTAAATTTAAAACTGAAAGTGGAAATGACTTACCCAAACATTTGTAATGTCAAAAATACAAATATATATAACTATAATAATGTAAGTTAAAATACTAGCACTGAAAATTAAAACCGAAAATGAAAATGGGTCTTGCCCAAGCATTTGTAACGTCACCTATTTCGTAAATAGGTGTGTGTGTCTTTGGGTCGAAGCCAAACAATAATTAATTAGTAACTACTACCGTAGATGGGTCTACTTGTCTACTTGCATAGCAAACCTAACGAATAAGCTATCGATATTACAATTTGTAGCTCGCAATATCGACAACACATTATTGTCTCGATAAACAAGTAACTTCCTAAGGGTGCAAAATTACCATTTTATCCAACTCCAAGGTGACATCATCTGAAGCACATAGTTTGCAATACTCTTCTGTCTAACAAGTGTTGCCTGTAGAATCTCTCATACTATGTCTCAAATAGTGCCATACCTAAACCGAAAATAATAATTGTCGTTGTAAACAACTCCAATAGTTCGTTCAGACTGGCCAACAGTCTGAGAATGAAATGTGGTACTGGATAACAACTTAGTACCCATGGCCTTAAAAAAAGCTTCACAAGACTTGGAAGTGAAATACGCATCCCAATAAGGTATAATAGTGACGGCACACCCTATAACTAAACAATGTGATTCACAAAGCCTAGGCAAGTTGATACATTGAAATTTCTCTCAGATTTAGCAAAAGGCTATGCTGAGACAGCTAAAAGACCATTCAAGAATTTAAGGGTCGAAATATGTCCATCAAATATAAAGTACAAGATAACTGGATTTAATGCGTAACTTTGATGCAAGAACACGTGCGAGTACTTAACTTGATTATGTGGTGGCAAGTTGAGTTGGTTGAGTGCGGACTTAGACTTTTTCCCATTCTAATATTCACAACAACTAACGATAACCTCAGGGAGATTCAATCACCAGTGGTAATGATTCGCTCGATAGGGTATTAACAGGTGATTGAATGATTGATGGTCTCAGCTAAAACTTTCAAACCTGAGTGGTTTTCTTGAATAGTCTATCTACTTTAGAAATGATACGAAGTCTTGTAGGGTAAACACAAACCCAAAGTTGACTAGCATGCCTTCCAATATCAGGAGGAATCTGGGATTACGATCGAACTCGATGTTAATCGAGACGTCAGTCTAACAAAGTCTAGAATGAAGAATTATGCCAAGCGGTTAAAAGTATAGTCCTCATAGATTGGTAGATAATATGCTGAGTGAGTTGATCAACAAATACCGAAACGTCATCATAATCTCCACGTGTACAAGGTGGTTTGTATAGGAAATTTATGGTGGCATTCACCCATTTCCATTTGCATCCCCAGTGGGTCCTCGACAACCTAAAAAGGAAAACTATGGAAATTTCGTCCTATCGCCAAACCGGAATAGAAAGAAATTGAGATAAGCCCAATGACTTCCATCTCTATGCTTTCATTTACCAATAAATCAGACCTTTCCTCACATAATCAACGATATCCCATTCATACAATACCAATAATAAAATGGACGAAAACAGTGGTACAATTTAGTACTACCAGTATGCATGGCATACGCTGAAATGTGAGCCTCATAAAAAATTTTCCTTTTTCACCGCTTCAATACCCTTTGGAAAATACAATTTGTTTCTTATCAATAGAGTTCCAACTCATCGGACTTTCAAATCATGTCTCATGTCATTTGACATGCGCTTCCTCGAACTCGCCCACTACTCATCAAACTGATCAACTCCTAGGGAATGCATGTCGTAGAGTATCGATCCGTCGTTCAAAGTCTTCCATCATTCCATTTCGTCACCTATGAGGTACAATCTTGACACGAATTTCATACTTCAAATAAGGATGTGGCAATTTAGACAAAAAGAAGATTACACAACTGTGCCAAAAAAGCACCAATAAACGGAAGTTGTGACATCAAAATGATATCAAAGCCGACAAACTACTAGAGTAAGAGACGATCCTAAGTATACTCTTAACAAACCATGCTCTAATACCAAATTGACACACCTGACCCTGATATCCTCCAAACACCAGGGCAGGCATGTGATGGCTGACACTCGAGGGTGACGAAGCCATATTAACATGCATGAAAGTTATGAAGAAAGAACGAACGTAAATAAAAACATGTAAATTTAACTAATATGAATATGCAATTGTGGGAATGTGTTCAGAGTATACAACTAATCAAGAATACTGTGGAAGGAATATTATGAAAAGGTACGAACAAAGGAATGGGTCCTACATCGAGAGGACTTGAAGATACCAATGTGGGAGTGCCTTGACGCCAGGATTGTACACCTCGATTCTAAGTCTTGAATGGGGCTCAAAACAAAGCATGAGTGGACCAAGTTTATATATAAGTAATACTAAAACAATTACTTTTCAAATGTACTAACCCCCAGTTTTAGAAAACTCATATAGCTAATAAGTAATAGGCTTTCTGAAAACCCTAACATGCCATAAAACCTTCGTAAAACATATATCATATATAGTGTGCTTAGTAGTGGTATCATAATCACCTGAAGTCCCTACATCGCCCGCCCGAAGGCATATATAAATCATCCACCCGTAGGCCCTACATCGTCCGCATGAAGGCATATATAAATATCATTCTCCCAAAGGCCCTACATCGCCTGCTTGAAGGCATATAAATCTTCCGCTCGTAGGCCTTACATAGCCTGCCTGAAAACATATATAAATATCATTCACTCGAAAGCCCTACATCGCCCGCTCGAAGGCATATAAATCTTCTGTCCGTAGGCCCTACATCACCCGCCCCAAGGCATATAAATCTTCCGTCCGTAGGCCCTATATCACCCGTCTGAAGACATAAATCTTCCACCCGTAGGCCCTACATCACCCATCTAAATGCATATATAAATATCATTTGCCCGAAGACCCTACATCGTCTGCCCAAAGGCATATATAAATGAATATCCACTAAGTAAGCACAGAAAATCATAAACATAATCTTTCCAAAATATATCTTATTGAAGCTCAATAGCTCAAACATCATATCATAAATCATAGGAGCGTTCTAGCTCAAATCGTCATCATAAACCATGTTCATAAGTGTGTATATATGTGTGTGTATGTGTGTATTTCAAAGAATGTAAAAATGATAAAGCATGATATTTCATAAAACGTAAATCCGATAACTCATAAATGTTTCATAAAACGTAGTCATAAAAATTATGCTTTTCATGTATGCATTTCTAGTAATTAAATCATGCATTTTGGAAGGGGTCCACTCACAGATACTCTGTCGCCAAAGAGCCGTTCGAACAAGGAAGGACGGAAACGCCACTAATAAACGCACCTAAGCACATAAAGGGACCAATTAATAAAACCCTATTAAGATGATTCAATTTGGAAAACGGAGTGCGAATTTGGAATCAGGGCGTCGAAATACCCTACGTGGGGGTCCCGCGCAAATTTCATAAAAGTCAACGAAAAGTCAATAGGAATATTCCCTAACGGAATATTTCGAAGAATATTCCAACAGGTCAGGGTTGGGTCAGATTCAGGTCAACGGGTCGGGTCAACCTTGTCGTTGGAAAATCCACTGGAAACTGGGTTTTTGACCGGAAATCTAGGCAATTTTCAAAGCTTCGTAACTTCTTCGGTTCTTAACCAAATTCAACCCATAAAATATCAAAATGAAGCTAGGAAAGTGTAGAACAAGATTATACCATTTGGAAGCCCAAAGGTTGTTGAAGATAGCCAGAAAATGGCCTGAAATGTGATTGGTCTGTGGGAAAATTAGGGAACTCGCCGGAAACTGGGTAAACTTTAAGTTCATAACTTCTTCAATACTCCACGAAATCAGGTGATTCAAAAACAAAAATGATACTTCTTGATGAGACAAAGAGAATGATACCTTTTTGATAGCCAACTTGCAGTTGTCTGGCTGGAAAATGGCTTAAAAGCCATGGGGGTTGCCTTAAACTGGGTAAACTTTAAGAGGTTATAACTTCTTCAATTCTTAGCAAATCAAACCCATAATATGTCAAAACGAAGTTTAAGACGAGTGGAATAAAATTATACCTAGTTGGAAGCCAAAAAGGTTGTTAGAGATGGTCGAAAATGCCTACAAACTCACGGGTATTGCTGGAAAACTAGGAAAGAGTCCCCTTGCCGTTTCTGGGTTCATGGGGTTCACATGAAGGGTGAGGGATGATGGTTTGCAGCTACTGCTGCTGTTATTGTGTTTGTGTGCTTTCTTGAAGATGAGAGGTTAGAGAGATTAGAGAAATGAGAAAAGCGAGAGTTTTACAGAGAGTGAAGGGAAGGAAAGAGTGATGGGGAGAGGGAAGAGAGAGAGAGCTGAGAGACAAGGGAAACATTTGGGCCCTTAGTGGCTCACAAAACAAGGTCCACTAAAGACAAAAATACAAATATCTCCCAAACGTGAAATTACAAATTGCCCTCAACATTCTGTGTTTCGTAAACTCCGGAATGGGTCGTTGCATAGAACCGATGGCTAAACGATTCACCGAAATTGGGAGCACTAACTCACAAAAAGTGAGAAAACCTCTTGCACAGAGAGAAAGACCTTCACATGGAGAGAACTTTCAGTAAAAGTACCTAGTTTAAGCAAATGATTAGCAATTATAATTTTCTTTAAGGCAGACTAATCACCATTTCATGCAGCATTACTATCACATGGGGCAACAATGTACTTTTAGCCCCATGTCATTTTACACCAAAATAGAAGCAGCAGCTCCAAAAAAAATGCATGGAACTGCATTAGCTATCAAGCACTTTTTTTTTTTTTTTTTTTCATAATACAAATTAAAGTCAGCTCAAGCTTTAGTCCAAGAAATTAAAATTTGGGACTTAAGCTTAACTAAGTTGACGAAAATTGTGTGTTTCTCTTTCTGCACCAAAATTCGAACTCACACCCCCGTAATTCAAATTAGTTTAAATTAATTCAAGCAGTAATATATGTTGTATTAACACTAAGCTATGAATTGTAAAAGAAGTAAATGGAGAACAATTGCAGAGACTTTAGAGAGAGAAAGTGAATGACTGAAGTTTTGTATTGCTTTGAATGAATACCAATTACAGAGAGGAGTTTGTTACACAAGTTACAGATGTCATTTGCTTCACTGATAAGCTACTAACCAACTAACTAACTTCCTTATACTCCTACAATCTCAACAGACTAACAACCTTGCTAATGTGTCAACTAACTGCCTTGCTGATGTGTAAACATACATGCTGATGTATATATCAGTCAACATCCCTCCTCAACCTCAACTGGGATCCCAAGTTTGAGATTGCATAAGTGCTTCAAGAAAGAAAGACTATGTAACCCTTTTGTTAATATGTCTGTAGTTTGATCTTCAGTGGGCAAATATTGAACTTGAAAGTCCCCTTTTTGAACCCTATCTCATGCAAAGTGATAATCTGTGTCTAAGTGCTTAATCCTTGAATGAAACACTGGATTTGCACTCAGAGCAATGGTGTAAAACCCCTCCCCAACAGTATTTTGTAATTTTACATTTCCCCTAAAAGTTTATGTAATTTTGCCTTTTAGTCCCCTATCCTTATCCAATCAAAATCTCTTTCTCAGATTTTCTAAAACCTTTCTTCCTCTCACTGCCTACCACGTGGCAAGTCACAAACTTATCTCTCTTTTTCCCTGATCTTTCTCAGCTCACTTTTTTCTCTCTCACTTTCACTCTATCTCTCTCTTGCACACTCCATTCCCGAACTACTTATGCCACCATCGAACCCACCACCAGTGAGACACCACCACCTTCACCCTTGCAAGGATCCCTCCTCCCTCTCCACCATCTTCATGAAGCTTTAGCGCACCTAGAGAACACCAAACCCAGGTCCGGTGAGCCGTGGGTGTGTGAGCCTAAATCCGGCTGTCTTGGGCCGTTTCACGGCAAACCTCAGGTACTAACTTTTCCTTCTCATCTCTACCTTTAATTTCGTAGGTAGATCATACGTTGAAGTAACCATACGACGATGACCGGAGCTCGGGAAGCTCTGGCCTTCCTCCCCGATGAGCAACGGGTCGAATGACCCAAGTCCAGTGAACCCAGGCCCTTTGGGCCATTTAAAACCCGGGGCCTCAGGCCCGTTAAGCCCAACCCACCTATTTTTATTTATTTGGTTTCTATTAAAAACCCAAAAGCTATTGGGCTAGGACTTTAGCCCAAGGCCTATTAGGACCAAACCTAAAACCCTTATAAGCTTAGGCCTTCGGGCAGTGTGAATTTGGGCCCAAGCCCATGTACCCAAGCCCAAAACCAGGTCCAAAACCCTAGCCCAGTCGCGTGGCCAGTGCGTAGGTACGTGCCGGTGCCTATGCGTGGGGTACACGCGCCACCGTCCGCGGCGGTGTTGACGACGGCCGCCAGAGCTGCCACCTTGTGACAATGCGTGAGGGTGTATAGGGAGGCGCGTGACCGTACCGAAGGTCCATTTTTATGTTTTTCGACGTCTCGAATCCGTTTATGACGTCTGTTTCCTGAAATTCAATTGTTTGAGTGTAGTTTTGTTAGTTGTACACTTTATGTGTTTAGGTGACACTATTAACGGCGATTCCGTCATTCCTATTTCATACAGCTCTACGATGATAGAGTATCTATGAGTAAACCCCTTCTAAAATGCATGGTTTAATAGTAGACATGCATACATGAAAAGCATGATTTAATGATTACGTTTTATGAAACATTTTATGAGATATTATGTTTACTGAGAATATTTCATATTTTATCGAACTCATGTTCTTTGTACTATAGATGATAGATGACTTTATACTGCTTATGAACGTGCTTTTGCACACTTCTTTATAGTATTGATAATGGATGACTTTATACTTTGAAGATGTTCTTGAGATATATGTACCTATATTTGGAAAGACTATGTTCAATGGTTTTGTGCTTATCTAGTGGTCACTACTCCGCCATGGGCGATGTATATGGTTGTTGGCTGTAGGCCCAGAGAAATAATCTCTGGCTTCGGGTCGAGAGACATGGAGCTGGCATTGGGCTAGGAGAAATAATCTCTGGCTACAGGTGCAGAGACATAGAAGTTGGCATTGCGCCGGGAGATATTGTTATTGGATATCACTATTTATCACACTATATACGAGATATGTTTTGGAAAGGTTTTATGGCATGCTAGGCTTTCGAAAAACTTATTACGTATTATGCTATCGATGTTTTCATTAAAACTTTGCGAGTTAGTATGTTGATAACTATTTCAGCATTATATATATATATATATATATATATATATATATATATATATATATATATATATATATATATAACAACTTGGTACACTCATGTTTGTTTTGCACCCCCTTAGGACATAGAAACGAGGATTACAACCCGAGCTACGAGGCATTCCCCTACCAGTGACATCGTGCCATCTCTTCTACTTTAACGTCATTATAATAACATCTTCCATTGTATTCTGAATTAGATTATGCTCTGAACATGTCATGCATTATCATTATGTTTTTTCATTGTTGACAGTTGAATATTACTTTATTATATTAGTTTTCGAACAAAATTTATATGCATGTTTTCCATGTTCTCAGCTTACGCATTAATTAAATGGCTTTCGTCACCCTCGGGTGTAGGCCAGCACGTGACCATCTTGATGTCCCACGGACATCGGGATCGAGGCGTGTCAAATGGCAGACTTATTATCACAATATATCACAGTGGAAAAGGTAGCAAAGTAGCCATATCTTTTAAAATGTTTTGTATCTATGCTACATCAACTACATTATAGGCTAATGCCTTATACTCAGCTTAAGTAGAACTCCTTGAAACTGAATCCTACCTCTTTGAATGCCAAGACACTGGTTTATTCCCAATATAGACTACATAATCAGTGACTGACCTCCTTGTGTTCAAGTTTGCAGCCCAATATGAATCACTAAATGTTGTGATTCCCACTTCTGTATTAGTTGAAAATGTTATACCATTTTGCATAGTTCCTTTTAGAAACCTTAAAATCCTTTTAACTGCCCCAAAATGTACCCCTGTAGGTGAAGCCATGAACTGACGTACATAATTTACTGCATATGCAATATATGGCCTTGTAAAGGTTAGATATTGCAGAGATCTTACAATACTTCTATACAAACTGGGATCGGTCAACAATTCTCCTTCAGTTACTAGCATTGGACTGTGTGGCTTACATGGTGTTGGTGTTGGCTTACAAGATTCCATTCCAGCTTTATGAAGAAGATCTCTGATGTACTTAGATTGATTTACACAAATATCCATATCTTTGAGTTCAAACACCTTAGATAACTCCGTGATGACATTTTGCACCTTCCTTGAATTAGAACCAGTGATTATAATATCATCTACATATAACAATAGTATGATAACATTGCACCACCACACTGTTTGACAAATAAACTTGAATCAGACGTTGAAGCTTTAAATCCCATTGCAGGTAGGTAGCTTATGAATTTGGAGTTCCAAGCTCTTGGAGCTTGTTTAAGTCCATATAGAGACTTGATGAGTTTGCATACATCAGATGGATTAGTCATATCCACAAAACCCTGAGGTTGTTTCATGTAAATGTCCTCCTGCAATTCACCATGCAAAAATGCATTTTTGATGTCTAGTTGTCTTAAATCCCAATAATTGATTGCAGCAAATGCCAATAGTATCCTTACTGTGGTGTGTCTCACAACAGGGCTAAAGGTTTTTGAATAATCAATCCCTTGTTCTTGAGATAACCCTTGTGCCACTAGCCTAGCTTTGTGCCTTGAGATAGTACCATCTGGATTTGTTTTGAGTTTGTATACCCATTTGCTGCCAATAATGGATCTATCATTTGGTGGTGGTACCAATTCCCAAGTTTGTTGAGCCCTTGTTTCCACCAGAGAACCTCCTATTGTTGTAGTTAGACCTTTGTTGTGAATTAAAGGTCTTTCCACCATTACTTCCATAGCTAGATCCTCCATTGAAACCATTTTCCCCTTGATTTCTTTGAGAGCCTTCACCTTGTTCATAACCTTGGTAGCCTCCTTAACTTTGTGAACCTGAAGAACTTCCTTGAACAGACTTTGCAAACATTGAGTTAGACAAGGTATTGAGTTTTGACTTAATACTTCCCTCAACACTAAGAAGCTAGGCCCTGAAATCTTTCAATGAAATTGGAGTTTCCCTTGCAATAATTACTGTCTTGATCATCTCAAATTCTATTGGGAATCCAAATAAAGCAGCAATCACCAAATCATTTTTAGTGATCTTTTCTCCTGCAACAATTAATTGGTCTCTAATACGCTGCAACCTAAGCAATTTATCCACTGAATCAGCCCCTTTTTGTGCAATATGAAATTCAGTCTTGAGTTGATTGATTCTCACAATTGAGATAGATGCATATCTCTCTTCCAAACCTTTCCATGCTTCCTGTGAATTCTTGCAGCCAATGACATGATCCATAACTTCATCCGAAAGTGTTGCTATTAACAAACTAAACAAGGAAACATTTTTCTTGAGCAATTCATTATAGGTTGTAATTTCTTTTGTCACACCAGCATCAAGAGTAATGATAAACTTTGATGGACACTGAGATTCCCCATTAAACAAATCAAAAAGATCATATCCCCTAAGAACCAACTTAAACTGAAAGCTCCACTTTACAAAGTTATCTTCTTGTAGTTTGACAGTAATCATACCCAAAAGACTCTCAATTTTAACAGAACTGAACGCCATACTTTCAACAATTCAATATACTTTTCACAAATGCACAGGAAACCCTCTTACAAATTCACACAATGCATTCAAGAATTCACAAATTCAGCACTTTTTTGGCATCGGCCTTTCTGAGTGCGAGCAACAATCAATTTTTAACCAAAAGCATTAAAGGTCTTATTTTTTTGTCAAAAAATGACAGGTGATATTTGAAGAAGTGAAAATGTTCAAATAGAAATATTTCTGCAACTGTTGCTAGCACTTTCTCCCTAAAAATGAAGAAATATTTCCCTTTATACATAACCCATTAAGTGATAAATAAACAGTAGCAAAAGAGCGTGCGACCTTTTATTGGCTTATTTCTTCCATTGTCATCTGAAACTCGACATCATTCTCACTTTCTCCCCTAAAATGCAGATTTATCATGATTAATGAAATGAATTAAAGTCATGATTAATTTAGTAATTAACGTCGCCACTCACTCTCATACACCTCTTCCAGGAGTTTATATATAATCAAACCGCTTACCATACATCAATGGTGCTGCTTAGATATACTAACTAAAACTCAGTTAATTCTGGAACCAAAAATAAAAACATTAAGAAACTTTGGTTAGTTGCTGATGTCTAGAAAGTGTTAAACATATTTGAAGCATAAAAGTTTGAAAACATCTGAAATTTAACGAACAGATGAAGTAGATGAGCAATTGCTTGAATAAAAAGTAGAGGGCATAAAAATGAGAACAACCCGAACACGCATGAACTGAATACGAAAATCGTATGTTACTTTGTTTATCAAGTTTATGAGAACGAAATAACTGCCATACTTGTTATGATGTAATGTAAGGGTTCCACATCTATGCTACGAGCATTGGACGGGGTATGGATTCACGAGACCGAGACATTTTTTAGTGTGTCGAGAACACGGTCTGGTACAAAGCTGTAATAATACAATTGGTTGGAAATTAAAAAAAAAAAAAAAAAATTCTAACCAATTATATTATGACATTTAGTATACCAAGCCGTGAAAAATTTCTCTACCAAACCACTCTAAATCATCCAATGCTTGTAGTGTGAAAACTAAAAGGAAAATGGAGTTTGCAGATGAATATAATTTCGTACGTAATGGACTTGATATGGAATCATACAATGATACATGGCTTTATACATCCTGATTGCTTGATAATTACATTAGGACCCTAGCTATTATCACTATTAAGTGAATCGTTGACTTATTTTCTTTCCTTAAACATGTAACATGAAAAACTTTCCCGTGATGTAACTTTGAATAATATTTTATTCAAGAATAAAAATAAAAAAAATTTACAATCGGGGCGATCCCTGATGGGTCCTAGATGGCCTGCTCATGGGACTTACTTTCCTATTCCAGGTGGGTTAGAAACTATTGGTACGCCTATTTGCGCCCGTTTCTTTGCCAAAATGGTCTCCACTTGCAATTGCAGATGCTGCGACCTCCTAATCATCATCTTCCCTGCATCATATGCAATGATAAGAAGAAACTTCCATCATTAGTTGACATATATAGATGTTAAAGGCTGGTTACCTTTTCACTTTTCTAGTTTTTATTTTTATTTTTTTAATTTGTTTGAGAACTAAAAATTAAAAACAAAAAATAGAAATCAAGACGAATTTTAAATATCAAAAAAGTAGCTTTTAATTTTCATTTAAAAAAATCGCAAATGAAATAGTTATCAGACCTAAACTAGAATTCAATACGTGCATGAGAGAGAGAGAGAGAGAGAGGGGGGGGAGAGAGAGAGAGAGAGAGAGTAACTGTGTATTGGATCTTCAGAAACATTGGCAAAGACTAATTCTGATGAGAACAGTAGCAATAGAAAGAAGGGGATCATGTAAACGCTGCAGGCCTTGTGAACCATTTTAATTACTTGAGATATGAAGTTTGGCTCCTTCGTTCCGTAGCTATTAGCTAAGCTAGCCCTTTTTATATATTGTGCGACTAGGCTACACCGCATATACCTAAACGCGTTTTAGCCTTTTTTTGAATTAGTAATTATTTGGCATTGAACTGACTACTGCATGCCAAGTCAAATATTAATGAGACTAGTTCAATCTTTCATACAATGGAGCTCGTATATGTACGTGATTCGGATCCCCACTCAAATTTAAAACCAAATGACTTGGACATAAGTTTGAGATAATTAATAATATATTGACGTATATTAAAATATGAGAATATGAAAGTAAAAGAGTCCAACAATGGTAGAAAGAGAAATCTTGCAAGGACTTATAAGAGGTTGAGCTACTTTGATATTGCCAATTGGTTTTATGGTAGAACCTGAACTTCTTCATGGTATCAAAGCAGGTTGTCCCACATGTGAAGTCGAATGACCACACATGCTCCACGTCACCCAAGTCGTGTTGTCCACGTGTTTGGCTTAAAAATGCGCCACATATAAGGGACGTATGAAAATGTGAAGGTAAAAGAGTCTCACATTAGTGAAAGAATAAATTTTGCAAGAGCTTATAAGAGGTTGAGCTACTCCCCATATTGTCAATTGGTTTTATGGTGAAACCTCAACTTCTTCACAAATGCTATGTGTAATAAGAAAACAATAGTAACAAGAGAACTTTCATGAAAATGGTTTGGGCTAAGTTTATTTTAACCAAAAATCATGCTATAATTTTATTTAATGAAAAAGACTTAAATTTTAATGAAAACCCTTAAACTTTAATAAAAATGACAGAAGAACTTAAATTTTAATGAAAAAGACATAATTTTATTATTAAAAAGAACTTGAAAAAACTAACGCGCGGGACCCGCGCATCCTCACACATATTGTTTATGAAACTTAACAGTACTACATTGTTTATGAATTTTACTGCAGTGTTTATGAAACTTACTACATTATTTATGAAACTTAACGGTACTATACTGTTTATGAAATGTAATGGTACTACACTATTTATGAAATTTACTACATTATTTTTGAAACTTACTATATTGTTTATGAAACTTATTACATTGTTTATAAAACTTAACGGTACTACACTGTTTATAAAACTTAACGGTACTACACTATTATGAAACTTAACAGTACTAATCTTTATGAAACTTAACGCTACTACATTGTTTATGAAATTTAACACACACTAGGCACACACGTTTATATTTTATGTTTTTTTTGTCCTTGTCATTAAATAAAATTATTAGATAATTTTTTATTAAAATGCAAAATTTTGAAGTTATTTTCATTAATTTTCCTTAATTATAAAGGTAGACGGCTGGACTATGAACCAGCTTCCAGTTATGCGTGAAAACCCAGGCTAGTTCAAGAAGGTGATTAGTTTTTGTGTATGCAAGTAATACAATTATATCAAGCTCGTACACATATGTTGGTATTAGACTTGTGGAATAGTACGTACCTGCTCCTTCTAGCTATTCCGTCTCATCTTGCAATGTGATCTCATTATTTGTAGTAATTTAATGATCATTTCTGCCAAATAAAAATAGTTAGTTGACGTAGATGCTAAAATAGGTGGGCACTGATTAGTTGAATCAGTTCTTAATTTATTCATAAACACACTAAACATTTGATTGTATTAAATAGTTTTATTCGATGTCTAAAACGACATGTCAAACGAGACCTAATTATTGCATGATGGTCGAAATGTCTGCCATTCAGCAATTATATATGACAATTCCAACGTGTTCCTTACGAAATATTGAAAACCTATATCGACTATTGTTTAAGAAACTGATACAACAAATCCGAACTCATACACACTGGGACTCGTAGAGTTTACTTTGTTTAGTATTACACAAATTAGTTTTGTTTAGTATTACACACATCATTTTGTTACAAATTATATTGTTCGTAAGAATTTAGCGACAATAGAGAGAAACAAAACCCCAGCTAGAGAGAAAAGAGAGAATCCTACACCCTAGCCGCCGACTCATGGCTTTGGTTTTAGGGTCGCCCATGAACCACACATATTACCCCTTTCTTCTTCTTCTTCTTCTTCTTTTTTTTTTTTTTTTTTTTTTTTTTTTTTTTAAGAAAATACTAGAGAAATTATTTTTTTAGTCCAACTATCAATCACAACATCATACGATTTTCAAAATATGATCTAAGAAAATAATCTCTTTAGCATCACTCTTTTTGCTAACTTAAAATCAAATTACAAAAAGATCATCTGTGATGTTTTGTTGACTAAATCAAGATTACTTTTTTTTGTTGGTCATGTATGATTCCCTATCTGAGGTTTGAGTTTGGATTTGCCTCGAAAATTATGTTGTGATTGATAAGTTGAGAAGATTTACTCATTATTTGGTGTCATTTTTGCGCTTCGACGTAATGTCTTCTTCAATTGGTTTGAAAAACCAATTATATTTTTGTTTATATATTTTATTGCTTACGTAAGAAAATAAAAAATAAATTTTGTTATCCGCGATGACATGACGTGTTTCAGTTATGAGAAAATTTCAAAATGGAAATGTCTTATGAGGTTTCAATCTCGAATGTCTCTTTCAAAGAAAAAAGTGTAGATTAACCAATGTAATTAATAACTTCGTCAATGACTCAAGCTCAGGAAGTGGGTAGGAAAAAGTCTAACGTACTGAACTAGAAAATAGAGGCCAGGAATACTTTGAATCTTTCCCAAGGACGCTACAGCGACCACTTGGGGAGGAAAATTTGTCTGTCAGATAAGTTTTTCTGTGACTAATTTTTCATTATTTTTTTCTAACAAACAATATTATATATCTATACTAATTAAAGAGGTGAGAGATTAGGCTAATGCATGTTCCATTTATTAACGCTATTGAATTACAGAAATCTTAAAGAAGAAGAAACTAAAGGAATCGAAGAAGAAGAGAGAGAGCTTTCAATCATATATTCTGAGTAAAAGGAAATATTACATCATGAGTCTCTAAGTCTCTAAGACTATACTTATATAGAGACTATGTTGCACAGTTTTACATTTTTACCCTTTACACTTAACTCCAACTACCTGTAACTATTTTGAAGATAAGTCCCACCTGATTCCAACTAATTCAATTTATTTTGGTTAATACTCCCCCCTCAAACAAAACTGGGAATTCCTAAGTTTTGTTTGCATCTACAACGAAGAACTAGTAGGACTCTCATGGTCCGCATCTGCTGCACTTGACACTTCTCGAGCTTGGAAAGACTGTTGACCAACATCAGGTACTCCAATATGTAAACTATGACAATGTTGAATGAACACTGGACTATGTAAACCTTTTGTGAATATATCTGCTACCTGTTCATGTGTTGATATGTATTGAACACGAAGATCCCCTTTTTGAACTTTTTCCCTTGCAAAATGATAATTTGTGTCCAGATGTTTAATCTTCGAGTGGAACATTGGATTGGAACACAATGCTAGAGCTGAAAGGTTATCACAATGCAAGGTAGGAGGTTGTGTAAGAACTTGATGAACATCCTTAAGTAGAGACCTAATCCAAAGGACATCTGCAGCACAATGGGCCAAAGCTTTATACTCGGCTTCTGTAGAACTTCGAGAGACAGTAGCATGTTTCTTTGACTGCCACAATATCGGATTGGAACCCAAATAAACAACATAACCAGTAATGGACCTCCTCGTGTTAATATCTGCTGCCCAATCCAAATCAAAAGACTGAGTGTATGTCAACCCACAGTTGGATGTACCCTGAAGATACCTCATAATCCTTTTCACTAGATACATATGGGACTCAGAAGGATTGGTCATATATTGACACACTACATTCACTAAGTGTGCAATATCTGGCCTAGTAAAAGTTAGGTATTGTAAGGCCCCAACCAAGCTTTTATAAAGAGTAGGGTTAGACAATGGTGTGCCTTCAATTGTAAGTAGCTGTGAGTGAGGTTTGGAAGGTGTGGAGGTTGGTTTACACTACTCCATTCCAGCCTTTTTCAACAACTCCTTTATGTATTTGGATTGATTCACAAACAAGGACCCATCTGCATGATATTGAATCTGGAGGCCCAAGAAATATGTCAACTTTCCTATATCTTTTAAATCAAACACAGCTGCAAGATGATTAATGACAGACTAAATTTTCTCACTATTAGATCCAGTTACAATGATGTCATCAACATATAAGAGGAGTAAAATAACATCACTCTCATCCACCTTCACAAGTAAGCTTGTATCAGACATGGAGGTTTTAAAACCAGGTGCAGGCAGACAACTTGTAAATTTTGAATTCTAAGCTCTTGGAGCTTGTTTCAACCCATATAGTGATTTGATTAATCTGCACACATGACTTGGGTACTGTGGATCCACAAAACCTTGGGGTTGGTTCATATATACTTCTTCTTCAAGTTCCCCATGCAAAAACGCATTTTTAATATCTAATTGTCTTAAAGTCCAGCTGTATTGGGCTGCCAATACTAGAATAAGCCTCACAGTTGCATGTCTAAGCACAGGACTAAAAGTTTCAGAATAATCCAACCCTTGCTCATGACTAAACCCTTGTGCTACCAATCGGGCTTTGTACCTTGACACTGTCCTATCAGGATTTCTTTTCACTTTATAAACCCATTTACTGCCAATCACAGCTCTATCACTTGGAGAAGGAACTAATTTCCATGTACCTTGTGACTTTAAAGCATCATACTCTTCCTGGATAGCATTTTGCCATTGAGACATAGTTGATGCAGCTCTAAAGTTCTTTGGTTCCTCTTCCTTATGTATGTTAGCCAGAAAAGAAAAACCACATGGTATATGACCATTGACATCTTCAATATCATCAGCTTTAAACTGAATAAATGTTAACTCGGGTAATGCAGCTAGACATGATGTGTAATCTCGTCTCATAATAGCACCTATCTTAAGTCTAGTTTGAATAGTATGATTGTGTGATTGAGATTGAGTTTGTGCACTTGGAGGAAGAATTACCTGAAACTGAGATGGATCGAGGACAGGAAACAAGGGAACTGTAAGTTGAGAAGAGGAAAGAGTATATGTGGATGCTTGAGTTTCAAATCCCTGTGTTCCAGTGCCTGATTGTTCTGAAGAACTGTTAATGTGTGAAGTAGAAACTGAACCTTCTTGATGCATTGTATTCACAGGAGCTAAAAATCTGTGTTGTACAGGAATTGGTACTACCACAGTGCTACATTGAAGTGGACTCGAAGGGACTCTCTGTCCTTGAACTTTAGGTTTTATCAATGCATAGGGAAACACATTCTCATCAAAGATAACATGTCTTGAAACAATACATTTCTGGCTTTGTACATTATAACAAACTACACCCTTATATCCCCCTAAATAACCCAAAAACACACATTGATCAGACCTAGGTAGTAACTTATGTACAGAATATGGTCTTAACCAATGATATACTGTTGATCCAAATACTTTTAAATTTTGCAGCTCAGGATCTTTACCATACAATTTCTTATAAGGGGACACCATGGACAACACTTTGCAAGGCATTCGATTGATCAAAAACATAGCATGTGCACTTGCATAATACCAAAAATCAAGTGGTAATACAGCTTGAGCAAGAAGAGTAATGGCAGTTTCCACTATATGCCTATGTTTTCTTTCAACTGCTCAATTTTGTTGTGGAGTGTATGGACAAGAAATCATTTGTTCAACACCCTTTGCAGCAAGAAAAGCTTTAAAGGAATGACTTGTGTGCTCACCCCCACCATCAGATTGTATACATTTAATAGCAACACCAAACTGTGTAGAAATCCAGTTGTAAAAACTCACAAAAATTGCATACACATCTAATTTATTATACATTGGAAAAATCCAAACATACTTTGTATATTGATCAACAAAAGTAACATAGTATCTATACCCCTTTATTGTTTTGACTGGAGAAGGGCCCCATACATCTGATGCACCTTTTCAAATGGTGAGAAGTATCTATCACTGCTAGGAGAAAAATGAAGCCTGCATATCTTTCCTCTAATATTGTAAGAACACATACTATGATTCATATCTAACTCTAGTGGTATATTTGATTATTTCAACATGATGGACATGATTTCATTGGATGGATGACCAAACCATTGATGCCATAGAGTTGATTTCACCAACTGTCCAAGAAAACCATAAGGCTGCTGAATCACAGACTGAACTCTTCTTGACAGTTTGATAACAGGGATTTGAAACAACTGTCTTACTTTACTCTTTCCTCTGTATAGTATGTCCCTTGTCTTCTTGTCCTGCACAAAAAACTCATTCTCATCACAAACAAACCAACTATGATTGTCAGCACACAATTGTTGTACAGATAGCAGGCTTCGGGCAATTTTTGGAACATGTAAAACATTATTAAGAACCAGGCTATGAGAGTTAGTTTTAATAGTAGTTGCACCAGTATTTTCAATAGATAAACCTGTCCCATTGCCAACTAAAATTGTTTCAGAACCTTGGAAAGGTGTAACGTGATTCAATGTGTTGATATTAACAGTGGTATGGTGAGATGCACCAGTATCAACAATCCAAGCATCCTGAGGAATTTGTTGGTCTGCCTGAGGAATTTGTTGTTCTACTTGCTGGACTGTCATAGAGGTGAACTGTGCAGGTGGTTGTTGACCTTGGAACACATAATTTCCTATGTGATAGCAATCAAGAGCAGAATGACCACGTCTCCTACAAATCTAACACTCCATTTGAAAACCAGTACTTAATGCAATAGCATTCCGGTGAAAACAATTAACAGCTGTATGTCCTCTCTTGTTGCAGATTTGACACTCAATCACATTTGGATACCTGTTTGCTGTATTCCCACTCCACACATTTGTACCAAATTGTCTTGTATTGCCAAATGAAAAACCAGAAAAAAAAGCTTGTATTGGAACCTTTGCCTTTAAAACCAACATTTGACTTGAAACTGTTATTACCCTTATAATTTGGCTTCGGTGTAAATAAAGGTCTTGAGCCAGAATTTGAAGAGTTACCCATATAGCCAACACCATAAGGAATTTGTGGATAAACAGTACCTGGAAATTGTTGAGGCATAGGAGGTTATGGGTATGGTTGTTGTAGCATAGGAAATTGTTGAGGCATAGGAGGCTGTGGTAAACCAAATGATGACGAAAGGTGTTGATACAGAGGAGGTTGAGGGTATGGGTGTGTATGGTTGAGAATAAGGCTCAAACGAATAGGGATATGGATTAGGAGTCAAGACACCCCCAGTTGTTCCAGGCAAGTGACTATGTCCTGTAGGATTAGACCCCGAAGTAGAAGACTCTCCCGGGGTCATTTGAGAACCTTGAACATATAATGCAGAGAGACCACTAGATTCACCTTCAATTTCTTTTTCAGCCCTAAGCAACAAAGCTCGAAATTCTTTAAGAGAAATAGATGATTCTCTGGCTAATATCACTGTTCGAATTATAGCATACTCTTTTGGTAAACCAGCAAGACCAGCAATTATGACATCATTATCAGAAATCAATTCTCCAACATCAGTTAATTGTTCCCTTATATTCTTCAATCTTAGCAGATATTTATCAATTGAATCTCTTCATTTCTGAATTGTATGCAATTTTGTCTTCAAATGATTAACTCTAGACTTAGACACGGAAGCAAACCGATCCACAAGATTTGACCAAGCCTCGTACGCAGTTACACATCCAAGAACATATTCAATAGCCTCATCAGACAAAGTAGCTAGTAAAAGACTTAAAAGTGCCATATCTGTGGACTCCCATTCAATATATGCATCATTAAGATCAGAAGAAACTCCTCCCTCAGGACGAACTAAAAATTTCGACGGACACGCAGTAGTGCCATCAAAATGCCCTAATAATTTATGACCCTTCAACACAAACTTAAACTGAAATGCCCATTTCACAAAATTATCATCCTTCAACTTTATAGTGATCATTCCCAACAAATTTTCAACTTTGACAGTAAAACTAGCCATGACTCCTTGACGTAAAACACACACTTTCAAGAATCAAACAAACACCCAATCTTTGCTATCCAGAAAAAAAATCAAGAGAGAATGAAACTCCCTTTGCAATCAAGAAAGATTGAAACTTTCTTGAAGAAATCTTGAAATATAAGCGAAATCAAACACACAACATACACCAAATTCTGAGATCGAAACCTTTTAATCAGGACTGAAACCCAATTAATCTTCTAATCAGGACTGAAACCCAATTACCCAACAAAATCAATTGTACCTGAATTGGAGCCAGAATGCACACCCCAAGAACCGCGATGAACTCATCTCGGATTATTTGATCATGTGTAGTAGCGGAAGAACTAAGATCGACAACGGCAGTGAGCCAATGCCGGCGATGATACCATATTAACGCTATTGAATTACAAAAATCTTAAAGAAGAAGAAACTAAAGGAATCGATGAAGAAGAAAGAGAGCTTTCAATCATATATTCTGAGTAAAAGGAAATATTACATCATGAGTCTCTAAGTCTCTAAGACTATACTTATATAGAGACTATGTTGCACAGTTTTTCATTTTTACCCTTTACACTTAACTCCAACTACCTCTAACTGTTTTGAAGATAAGTCCAACCTGATTCCAACTAATTCAGTTTATTTTGGTTAATACCATTCAGTTGCAAATAACTTCGCGACTCACTATTTTCTGTCTCCTCCACGTTCATTTTATCCTGCTAATTTCACATGCATCATGATGATTCCATAGCTTATACCAAGGCCAGCCCTGAGAATTTGGGGGCCCTAGGCGAGCCTTCGAAATAGGGCCCTAAAATTCTCTGATCTTCGGTTTTTTGTATATTGATTTGTATAAAAAAGAATTCGTTAAATACATAAAAAGTTCTATTTTCACATCAAATATCCAAAGAATTTGTTAAAAATTAATATCAAAAGAAGATAAATATACAAACATTATTTAAACATTACATGATTCACACAAATGTACTAAATGTTTGCAGTCAAGAGTTTAAGATTGAGAGTGAAGAACAATAAAACTTGATAATCAAGAGAGTAAATAACAATAAAACTTGATTGACGAGTATAATAAATTTAACGCCAATTGTTTCTCTTGTGTTTTTTTTTTCCTTCTAAAATGAACATCACACTAACGAATTGAATATTAAAAGAATCCATTGAATAAAAAGTTATTGAAAAGAAAAATATATAATTCAAAGTTTTGATTACTTCAAAATACAATCTTTAAGACCATATGAAATCTAGTGACTGAAAGGCAGCTTCATGTTTCAAACTCAACACCTAAAGAAAAATGAAGCCAACATTTCCACTGCACAAACAAATGAATTATAATATTTCTTACTTTTTTTTTTTTTTTGTATTTATGTGTTAATTACAACATTTCCAATAATACTTTGAATCTTTCCCAAGGACGCTACAACGACCACTTGGGGAGGAAAATTTGTCGTCGGATAAGTTTTTCTGTGACTAATTTTTCGTTATTTTTTCTAACAAACGATATTATGTATCTATTCTAATTAAAGAGGTGAAAGATTAGGCTAATGCATGTTCCATTCAGTTGCAAATAACTTCGCCACTCACTATTTTCTGTCTCCTCCACGTCCATTTTATCCTTCTAATTTCACGTGCATCATGATGATTCCATAGCTTATACGGCATTAATGGTGCTGCTTAGATATATATACTAAAATTTAGTTGTTGTGGAATCACAAAAGAAAAGGAAAGTTTAGGCTATTTCTAATGTACCAGAAGTTTGGAGTCGAACTATTATATTTGACTCAATTCCTCTCCAATTTATCAAAAATATTAGGGTTATGTTATATTTGGAAAATTGAGAAATTTTGAGAAATCTGTTCGGGTTATATTTTATATGAGATAGGATCAAAGAACAAATATTTTGACAAATGCGTTTACACTTTTTAAGTCTTTGGATTCATAATATCTAACGGTTCTCATTTATTCATTAAATGACATGGATGCTCACGTGAATTTTAAATAATATTAAAGATGAAAAAATAAAACTGCAAAAGCATAAAATTTGGAAGAAAATTAAAAATAAAATAAAAATGAAGAAACCCTGTAAACATGCAAACAAGGAAGGAGGTAGAACTCCATTGATTCAAAGTACTTATTCGTCAGTCTTAATTAGTTCTCCTCACTTTTCGGATAAAATTTTTTATCTTGATTTTAATTTTTGTGAGAATGTAAAGGTAAAAGAGTCCCACATTGGTGAAAAAAGAAATCTTAGGCCATCTCCAACTGAAGCAGGGCCATAGGGCTCATTTTAGCTCTCTGGCCCTCCAAAAAATTAATATTTTAATGAACAGTGCAAGCCATATTTCTTACCATCTCCAACTGATGGCCATAGGGCTCGTTTTAGCCTTGTCACAAAAAACCGTCTCCAACCGAGGGCCAAAGGGCCAAACATAATTTATTATTTAAATTTAAAAACTACAACAACTTAAATTTAAAAACAACAAACAATTTATATTTAAAAACTACAACTTAAATTTAAAGTCCATAATCAACATCATCTTCATCATCCGTCATTGTAGGAGTATAGTCGGAGGTAAACAATTGCCGCCAGGTCATAATTTCCCACTTTTTCCTATCAAAATAGGCCTTACTCATTGGAGTGTAATCCGAAGTGTCCCTTTGCATATTCCTATCATCCATCTCTTCTTGTATTTGTTTGGCCCGTTCTTCATGCCTACGGTTTCTTTCTTCCGCGGCAAAGGCATTTTGCTCTGCCATTAATCGCAATGAGGCCGCCACTTCCAGTTGAACGGCGTAATCCTCCTTTGCCTTGCCTTTTTCCTTCAACCCTTGGGCCTGGTTTCGTCTCATAGCCCTAGGTATGGAACCTTCACCCGAAGATGGATTTTCTACCCTTGTTTCTTGAATGGTAGGAGATCCATCTTCATCCACATCTACAGCTAAGGATGCAAATCCAAACACCGGCATAGAACCTACTCTATGTTGAGGTGGATCTTCAAATAATACCCACCCTTTACAAATTTCCCAACAACTATGAAACTGAAAGGGTTTCGAGCTGCCCTCCATATACAATTCCTCCGCTTGGCGTACCTAGAAAATATAATTACAAAAATTAAAGGAAATTAATTTATGAAATTAAATGTAATATAATTAAATATAATTACAAAAAGTAAGGGAAATTAATTTATGAAATTAAATGTAATATAATTAAATATTAAAAATAAATTGTGAAAACACTTACTTCATCATAGTAGTTGGCGCCGCTTTCATGTCTACTTGCCACTGCTAACAGTGCTTGATGCCATTTATTCAAACTTGGTTAGAGATGTTTCTTCCATCTTGAAGAACAACTCTCGTAGTTTCGGGTATTCGGTGGAGTGGTGCCTTCGTAGAACTCATAGTATTTTTTGAACACACGAGTCCAAACACCTTCCCTTGTTTGAGAACTCCCCCTCACACTATCTTCCGAGACCCATCTATAAACCTTGCAAAGAACTTCATCTTCTTTTCGGGCCAAGCCCTACCTTTCATTACAGATGAGGCCATTTGAAAATTATTGAAAAAATTGAAGGAAAGATTATTGGAAGAGGAAAATATGAGAATTGAAATGGTGTAGGAATGGTGAAAATTATGTGAGAAATGGTGTAGGAAGGCTTAGGTATTTATGGGAAAAAATGAGAATTTTAAAAAAAATTTGGCCAAAAAATAAAATAAAATAAAATCCAATAATAACTTACGTCAACTAGCCGTTGATAGCTGACGTCAGTTAGCCGTTAGGATTCAAAATGTGGCCAGGCCCAAGGCCGGCTGGCTGGCTGCTTTGAGCTGGCCGGTTGGCCTTTTGGCCCTTTTTTGTCCAATGGAGCCCACAAGCCCTTTGGCCTGGCCCTCGGTTGAAGACGTTTTTCGGGCTATTTTCGGCCTTCTGGCCCTCTGGACCCTTTCGATTGGAGATAGTCTTACAAAGGCTTATAAGAGGTTGGGCTACCCCCCATATTGCTAATTGGTTTTATGGTGAACCCCCAACTTTCATCTTGGTATCAAAGCAGTTGACCCATATGTGAAACCCAACGTCCATACGTGCTCCATGTCACCCAATTCATGTTGTCCATGTGTCTGGCTTGAAAATTCATCAAATGTGAGGAGACGTGTGAACTTACAAGAGGTTGGACTACTCTCCGTATTGTCAATTAGTTTTATGGTACATGAAATCCCAACTTCTTCATTTTCAGCAAGCAGCAACATTGTTATCTAATACAAGTGCTAGACGTGATAAATCTTCAAAAAACAATATAATGTCAACAAAACTTCATTCTAATCATTGGCAAATATGACTTTTAGACTAAAACCATGAGTAAGGTCAAAATATAATTTTAGTCCCTTGATACATTAATAACCTCATTTATTAATTACATTTGCATTTTTTAATTATTTCTCTTTTTCTTCCTAATTTTAATGTATTAATTTTATTTCATTATAATTTTCATTGTCATTTCATTTATCGTAATATATTTTTTTGTAAACATTTAGATAAACTAATTTTTGTTATACAATATATTTTGATGTACTTTATCTTCTTCATTTAGGTACATTAAATTCATTATAATACATTTCGGTGTATACATTTAGGTACATACATCTCGATACAAACGTTTAGGTACATTAATTCAATATAATACATTTGGGTACATACATTTTGGTACTAACATTTCGGTGCATACATTTCAGTAAACACATTTAGGTACATTAATTTAATATAATACATTTCGGTGCATATATTTTAGTACATACATTTCGGTACTAACATTTAAATACATTAGTTCAATATAATACATTTTTGATTCATACGTTTAGTACATTAATTGAGTCTTTCAAGTTTGAAGAATGTGAAATAAAATTAATAAATAAATATATAAAAAAAATTTTGGTCAAAAAATAAATTAAAATTTGTATATTAATAAATTTAAATATTTAATGTGACACATTAAATAAAATGCACATTAATTATTTTGAATTAAGGACACATCAAGAGACTATAATCAATATGTAATCTAACACCAGGTTTATTTTAAATTTCAATCTTCTTGAAGGATTAAAGTTAAAAAACCCCAACAATTTATGGGTAGACCGTTGTTGCTTACAGAGTTTTCCTCCCCTTTTTTATTTTTTATTTTTGTCTAGTTTTGAATTCTTTTTTCAGTTTTATTTTTTTATTTTTAATATTAGTTATGTAATAAATACATATAACCATATAACCATCTATGTCATTTAATAAATACATGAAGATCTTGAATGTTATGTAATCTAAAAAAGCTTAAAAGGGTGAAAATATTTATCCCTTGATCCTATCTTATTATATATAAAGATAACTTTAGTGCTTATATATATGCAAACTTATACTTGATTCAATTCCTATCCATTGAAACCGCACCAAGCCAACCGGCCATATGATTAATCGGTTTAGTTCAGCCAGTTTAAGCCTTTTCCAATACATCCAATAAAAAGTAAATAATTTCAATAGTTTTTATATTTCAAAAGATCTACACTTCTCCAAAATTTCAATTCTAAAGCCCAATTCGAGCCAAGCGAAATGCTAAAAAATCGTGAAGCACGTGTGCTAATCTGAAAAACGAAAACTAGGCAACCGAAGGAAGTCTGAATGCAAAGAAGTAAGAACTGCCAACAGACGGGAGTCATGCCAGTCCAAGTTAACTAGCTAGGACTAAGTTTCAATTAAATAAAGAAGTTTGGATATAGGCGCCTCGTTTTTCAATTTCGTTAATTAGACATCTATTTTTATTGATTAAATATTTTTTTCTACAATTTTATTAGAGATACAATTGATTATCTATAATATTGGTACATTTGATTTTATGGGGCATTTGAATTTCTGGTACATTTTGTTTTTTTGGTACACTTAGAATTTATGTACTAAAAGTTCATACATTTATTTTCAAATGCACCATAAGTTTTAAATACATTTTTTTATATAACAATATGTAAAAATTCTCACCTAATTGAAGTTTTCTTATGACAGTATTAATGACTTTTTTCTAATGAAAAAAGAGACTAATTAAATAGAATAACAGAAATAAGAAGTTACTCTTTTTTTAATGATATTCATGAATTAGTTGAGTTAATATTTTTAATAAAGCCACTAATTTAAAATTACTAAATTGTAAGAAATTAGTGGTTAGCTAACTTAAGTGGATATATATATATATATATATATATATATATATATATATATATATATATATATATATATATATATATATATATATATTAAATAATAGAAAATTGTTGCAAGTGGCTCTCTACCACAGTGGTGGAAATGAGTGTTACCCTTGCACCACGGTATGGGTTCAAACCCCGTTGGGATGCTGAGTTTGTAGTTGACCAAAGCATCTTAATCAAATTTTGTAAAGGAACAAATGTTTAGTCTAAACAAGTTGGAAAAATTGTAGGGCATTAAAACTCATGCTGGCGAAGGATTTATTAATTACAATCTCACAAAAGCATAAAATACAAACACATTTTGTAATTGTTAAAGTCATTACAACTTATAATAAATTGAAACTTATAATGTTTATTGTAAGACATCCATACAACCTATAATATATTGACTTGTGTAAAATAAATATAATTGATAAATAAAATATATATGATCGGTTCGGTTTGATTTTGATCGATTTCAAATTTTATCAAAATCAAACCAAATCAAAATAAATCATTTTCGTTTGGTTTTTAAATTGTTTGACTTTTTCATGATCAAAACCAAACCAAACCAACCAAAACAGTTCTAATCAAACTGTTCGGTCGCCCGGTTTAATGGCCCCTACTTTCCTGATCCAGGCGGCTTTGTTGGTTTTGGTACATCTATTTGCTTTGCCACAATATGCAAATGCGATCTACTGATGATCTTCTCTCCGTCATCTGCAATGACAAGGATTAACTTTCATCATTAATTACCAACTTATACCAACCATATATAGATGCTAATTAGAAGAGAGAGAGAGAGAGAGAGAGAGAGAGAGAGAGAGAGAGAGAGAGTAACTGTGCTTTGGATTTCCAGAAACATTGGCAAGGACTAATTCGGATGAGAACAATAGTAATAGAATGATGGGAATCAGGTAAACAACGCTGGCCTTGTGAACCATATTGTATCAGATCGATGTACAAGTTTGGCTCCTTTGTTCCGTAGCTACTTAATATATAATGCGATGTCCAAGGCGCGTTTTAGGTGTTTGTTCCTGTACAAGTATTATAATTTGACCTGGAACTGATTTGCGTGCTAGGTCAAGGTTTCTGCATTTCCTTTTATGAGACTTTTAGTCTTCCATACTTTCGGTATATATGGCTTGGACATGAGTTCGAGATAATAATAGACTAATTCTTTTACATTTATCATTTATTTGCACACGAAGTTCATGTAGCTGGGTTACTTGCGAACAAAGTTCACATGGGTCAAACATGGTAAGTAGTCTATACAAAGACTAGAAAATTACAAACATGTCACCAAATTTAAAAGCAATACCAATGTCCCAATTTTTATGATTAAAAAAAAATATATATTATAGCATCAAGTTAATGCTTATATATAGTGTAGAGCTTAGTTCATGAAATATGGGCATAGCTAACAGCAAACCACAGCCAAAATAAACAAACTTTTTTTTTTTTTTTAAACCCTAAACCCAACTACAAACAAAAAAAATTCTAAAACCCAAAGACCCGCTAAAAATTATTACCGAATTGTTTCTTGAATAAATTCCTCATTTCATTTGGAGAATGACACAAATAAACTTTGACCATCGAACGGTTTTGCTATTAAAAAAAAAGGTAATTTAGTTAAAGATCAATAAAAACTTTATTAGCAACATATCAGTGATATATTTTTGTTCTAGACTTAATCAATGATATATTTTTATTAATTAGGTATAGGTCAATAATAAATGCTACATGGGCTTTAAGGCACTATCAATAGTCAAAATTTTACCCTTCTCTCATTCTCTCTCATTTTTTTCAAAAAAAATTGTGACTACATGCTGCCCCAACCTTTCTCCTCCACCCCACAATAAACCGCTAAGCAGATCTGTGAAATATGCAATCAAGCCGTCCACGTGCGCTCCGTCTTCCCCTGCCAGGACACCTCATCGATCTCTCTCAGCCTTCTCCCACTCCCAATCCAACAACTTGTTCTTGGTATGACTCTTTGATGACACCACACCACCGCCACCACCTGCATGAGAAGAAAAAAAAACCTGAAATCAAACCTAAAAAGCTCTAATTTTAAGACATACGCCTCACTGCCACCATCTTTCACCGGCAAGGCTTTCTTGTTGAGCCTGAAACGGGTAAAGTCGTGACGAGGATCTACGGGGGATGAATTTTATGGGTTTTGATGTTTTCTTCTTTCGGGTTTGAAATATTTTTTCGTTTTGATTAATTTGATGGGTTTTATCTCCTTTTGTTCTATGATATGAAATTTATAGTTTTTTTTTTTAAGAAGTAATTTTATGGGTCGAGATAGACTCCATGAAATGTGGAAAAGATTAAGGGAAGAAGAAGATAACCAAGAAACGAACATTGCAATGCAGCGTCTGAATAGAAATGTAAAAATAGAACCAGGAAATGGACAAAACCTAAAAAAGAAGAAAATAAATAAATAAATAAATAAAAGAACCAGGAAACGGACACTGCATTGTAACGTCTGAATCAAAATGTAAAAAAAAAAGGAAAAACAGAACCAGGAAACGGACACTACATTGCAATGTCTAAATCAAAATGTAAAAAAGAAAAAGAAAAAAAAACAGAACCAGGAAACAAACACTGTGTTGTAGTTCTGAATCAAAATGTAATACAAGAAAAACAGGACAGAGAAACAAACACTGCATTGTAGTGCCTGAATCTAAACGTAAAAATAAATAGTCGCTCGAAGAATGAAGTATAGAAGGCGTGTGAGTGATGGAAAAAAAGGGAACTAGGAAATAGACACTGCAATGCAGCATTTGAGAAAGGGGGTGTCAATTGAAGTGGGTGCCAGCTGTAATGATAGATTCTGTAATTTTTGTTTATTTTAAATGCATTTAAGTGTCATAATACAGGATTGACCTATTTATAATTAGGGATAACTTAATATAGATCCAATTTTGTGAGTCATTAGTAGAATTAGTCCACTTCATTGAAATAGGTCCAATAATTGAGATTCTACATATGTTTATTTATGGTTTGTACCATATTTACCCCTTAGGCTTACGAATTGTTGTAAATACACAAAATTTCTTAATTATAGGATTATTTGTCGTTTAACTAATCCCTTAATTGTAGGATTAGTTATAGCCATATAATCACCTCAACCCCCAATCCGTTTCATCCCTCCTTTTTTCCTTCTTCCAAACAATTCCCTCTATCAATCCTCCTCTTTTTTGTCTCTTCTTTTCATGGGTGATATTTTTGTGTTCTTCCCTCCAAATTCGTTCATTTAATGAAGGTATATTATATCATATTTATATTTCTATAGGTTCCCAACATTTTTCTTCCAATACAATAGGTAGTTTATTTTTGTTTTGCAGGTAGATTATATCTACTTTGTAGGTATAAAGCATTTTTCTTCCTATACAATAGGTAGGTAATTACTAAATTATATCAGTTTTGTTTTCTTCATAAATAGTAGGTAGTTACTAGATAATATTTTAGTTTGAGTATTTAAATATTCAAAATTTAAAAACTGAATAAATGATAAAAATTTAAAGAATTTAAATATTTTTATCTGAAGGGGCAAAATTGATATCAAAATATGTAATTGGATAACTGGACTTAGTCCCAAAAACAACCTATGTTTTTGGACCTAAATCCAAAAGCCCCAATTAATTAATATAAATATTGTTGATCTATTGTCAATATGATAACTTTGTATTAATTTTATACAAAATCACCCAAAAAAAATGTAGTTGTTAGGGCGTTTACTAATTATGTATAAATTATAAGTAAAGGTCAAGGTCTTTACGCGTATATACATGAGAACCTATATAAACTTTCATCAATATAGAATTTCTTATGTTATATTTCCCCATCTCGATTTAATTATCCCAGATTTGATAAATGATGAGGTGTATGTAAATACTATACAATCAAGTAAACAGTCGTGTTCCTCAAATAACCCTATTTAAAGAATCTCAAGCGTAGATAAATGGGACTTCAAAAAATTCATAATTTAACACACACATACACAAAAAAAGGAAAAAAAAAAAAAAGAAAAAAAGAGAGCTACTAGACCTAGCCCTAGTTTGGTACTGAGGTGCTTCTAAAAAAAGTGGGTATCAAAAAAAGATGGAAGCTTTTTTATGTTTGGTAAACATTCAACTTCAACTTTTTTTCACAGTTTTAGATGAAAAAAAGCCAAAAACACAAAGCTGCAAAACCCAACTTTTGTGCAAACCGATTTCGCAAGAGGCGCTGAGGCCTTTAATGAAATTTTTCAATACCCAAAATGACCTTTAGCAATTAAATAAATTATAAATTATACCCGTCAACTTCGTCGCCGACTCTGCCACGTCTCTCTTCTATCATCTCTGTCATAATAAAAGAAAAGATAAAAAAATTATTATATAATATTCAACATCATATCTTTTTTAGTCATTTTACATAGTCGCAGCTGTTTTACATAAAAATTTGCCAAACACTTTAACACTGCTTTTTTTGTTAAAAGTACTTTTACAAAAAAAAAAAAGTTTACCAAACACTCTACTACTTTATTTCACAGCTGTTTATTCATGCAGCACAGCAGAAGTAGTTTTTTTTCAAAGCACAGCAATACCAAACCAGCCCTTACTCCATTATCTTATTTCTCTACCCACGTTATAATCCCACCCACCTTAAAAGAATTAAAAATTAAAGTGTTATTTTCCCACACACTATTATTCTCAAAATAAGCTTTAACATATACATACGTATGAAATTATAAAACAACATAATTATCATAATGCATCTTAGACGACAAAAACAAAAGGAAATACTAAAAGCTCATATAAATACTAAACGTTCCTACAGGCTCTTATGCAGATCATGAGATTTAAAATATCTGACTATCGTCTCTGAAATTTTTGTGACAAGATGCAGTGATTATGTTTTTGAAAGAAGAAGAAAGAATAAATTTCTCGTGCATTGTGTACGGTTAGAAAGTAGCATGCAGGTTAAAATTTCACTTAATGGACCGTATACTAATATAACGGGGATAACTTTATAACTGCTAAAGGCATAACTCAAATTCTAGTCAAGGAGCATATCTCAATTGTTGCAAAGATGGGTTAGGGTAGATTGAGCATGGAACCCAACATTTTTCATTTTTTTTTAATGATTAAAGAGGATAATTAATGTCCTTATCAATCATTTAACAAACAAACAAATTTATAATTAAAAAATCCAATAAAATGTGAGTGTGAAGATAAGACATTGAGGTCGTTATAACATCACTCAAAAATAATCTAACAGACTAATTGTGCCTTTTCATTGCATATAAGCTGCATGTGTTTATCATGATGAACCTTATCCAGTATCAATATATTGATACAAAATATGTATATATATAGTCCTATACTTAGGACATAAAAATGAGTACAGCTTATATATATATATATATATATATATATATATATATATATATATATATTTATATTGTTGACCATATATGTCATACAAATGTGGTTCCACATAAGATCTATGAATCTATCTCTGTTGTAAGAAATTGGTCATGCATATATCATCTCAGTTAGTTGATCCAGGCGGCCTTGGATTTGTTGGTACGTTTATTTTCTTTGCTGCAATAATATTCTTCATTTGCAGATGCGACCAACTGATCCTCTCTTCTGCAATGACAAAATATAAGGAACTTTGTTAATAAAAAATAAAAAATATATAATATTATTCTCCAATGACAAAATATAAGGAACTTTATTAATGAAAAATAATAAATATATAAATTAAACCTATACCAATCATGTATAAATGCTAATTAAACAGAGAGAGAGAGAGAGAGACTGTGCTTTGTGTTTGCAGGAACATTGGCAAGGACTAATTTGGATGAGAACAACAGCAATAGAATGATGGGAATCATGTAAACAACGCTGGCCTTCTGAACCATATTGTATCAGATTAAGATACAAGTTTGGCTCCTTCGTTCCCGTAACTAGCTACTTAATATATAATGCGATGTCTAAGACACGTTGTTTGACCTAGAACCGAGTAATGCGTGCTAGGTCAAGGTTTTTGATGCCGTTTTATGGAAGACTTTCATACTTTCGAGATATATAGCTTGGACATGAGTTTGAGATAATAATATTGTATCATAATTTTATATCATTTAAGCAGATAGCCAGTTAGCCACAACATTTAAAATAATCTGCTTTTTATTTAATTAGAAAGGAGTAAAAGACCAAAAAAGAAAAACAACAAACCCTAAAACCTCCTCCCCCGCTCCCAGCCCCCACCACCACAACCACCCACCACACCACCCACCCCCCCCCCCCCCCCCCCCCAAAACAAAAAAATTCTCTCTTTCCTTCCCGTACCGGCCCTGGAATGGAGTCGGTGGACTTCTCGCACAGTGCCCCAAATAAGTTTTTATGTAGTATAAATTTTTATAATGCAAACAAATGGCGTAGCATTCAAGTATGTCCTGTTGGTTGCCATGCGAAAAGGTAAACCAACTACAAACAAAAAAAATATATATCTAAAACCGAAAGACCCACTAAAAAATATTACCGAATTGTTTCTTGAATAAATTCCTCATTTCATTGGAGAATGAAGCAAATAAAATTTGACCATCTAACGGTTTTCCTATAAAATAAAATAAAAAAGTGTAGTTGTTAGGGCTAATTATGTTTAAATTATAAATAAAAGTCAAGGTCTTTACACGTTTATACATGAGAAACTAACTTCCATCAATACGAAATTTCTTATGTTATATTTCCACATCTCGATTTAATTATTCGACATTTGGTAAATGATGAGGTATATATACGTAAACACTATATAATCAAATATAATTTAACGTGTTCCTCAAATAACCCTCGTTAAAGAATCTCAAGCGTAAGTAAATGGGACTTCGAAAAATTCATAATTTAACCAAAAAAAATAATCAAACAGACGAATTGTGCCTTTTCGTTGCATATAAGCTGCATGTTTATTATGAACTATATCCAATATCCGAATATTGATACAACATATGTATGTACGCAGTCCTATATTTAGGACATAAAAATGAGTACAGCTTATATATGTATATATATGTATATATGTGTGTGTGTCATACAAATGTGGTTCCAGTATATCATCTTAGCCGGTTGATCCAGACGGCCTTGGATTTGTTGGTACGTTTATTTTCTTTGCTGTAATAATATTCTTCATTTGCAGATGCGACCTACTGACCATTCTCTTTTCTGCGATGACAAAATATACGGAACTTCATTAATGAAAATAATAAATATACTCCGTGGATAAATTCACAAACCCTAGCAAACTTAAGCATAAACGTAGAAAGCTCTATGTTTATTACTATGAGAATAATTAACTCATTAATATGAGAATAATTAAACTCGCATTCAGGTTCTGGATTAATTTCTGACTTTACATGAACTAATTATCATTTAAATAATTCGATCTCTATCACTTGCGTCCTTAGCAAACTATAACATGCCAAGTTGAATGGCATGGTACGTGCGAGTACTGTATAATATTAACAATTTTTTTGGACTAAAGAAAGTATATACATACCTTTACGTATACTTTTGTATGTATAAATGTATATACATGTATGCCTACCAGTATGTTTACATTTATACTGATATAAGTGCGTATTGCTCTCAACTTTGTGGGGTAATCAGTTCTACAATAAAATTACAAAAAAAAAATTTGATAAATAACATATCCAAATTAACACCGGTAAAAGAAATTTTGGCACAAGTGCAAAAGAAATTTCTTGTTATGAGGTTTCAGTGTGATCACTTTCTCAGCGACTCATGGCCAGGTAGCGGTGTAGACCTGCCTACTATATATAATTAAGCAGGGAAGTAAAAGTCAGATTGGACCAGAAAATAGGAGTCGGCCGGTCATAATTTGAATCTTCCAAACCCAACTGACTGGTAATATTACTAGTGCATCCTCCATGAGGACGTGAAGAATGTCTACAACGATGAATTTTTTAAAATTTTGCATGTCAGATTTGGACTACTATATATGACTTATTGTTAATTAGTTTTATAGTGAAATTTAATTTTTTGGTATGGTGCCAGAGTAGATTAATCAACATGTTAAGTTATTTTCATCATAAATGGCCATGCGGGCGTGTTTACACGTATGAGGATATGAGGAATGCCCCTATATAACCTTGCGAAACTGAAAACTATTAAAAGTTAAACTAACTGATGCGTTGATTCATATATTTTCATTTTTATGTCAAACAATAGATTTGTTAAATTAAATGTTAGATTAGGGAGCTGACGGGGTTTGAACTCATACCGTAGTGCATGTTTGATTCATATTTCTGATATCAGAGAGTTGCAGTTAATTAGCGATATAGTTATTGTTTCATTGTACTCATACTCACTTAATCTATATAAACAGGGATATGGTTGTTATTGCTAATGCGTAACAGGGGTGGGTGTGGGTCGTGTCGGGTCCATTTTTAGTGGATTCAGACTCGGTTTTTTTTTTTCTTTGGTAAATGTGTCTCAGCCAGTATGGGTTTATGTATTTATATTAGGGGAATGAGCTCATTTGGATCCATTTGATGCGGTATAGTTCCTATGGGTCGAGCTCGAGCATATCGTTTTCAATCATAAGTCACATAACAAAACAACAATATAAAACAATCTTTATGTGTTTCCGTTACGAAAAAATTACATCTAACTAAGCCAATACCAACAAATATTCCAAAGAAAGAAGTTTGATCATTGTTTTACATCTTAGGGTCAGATAAATATGGAATTCTGGATCATGGGCTTCATTACGGGCTATTGATAAAATAACAAGTGCTAAGACAACCTTTAAACAATCTAGGCCTAGCTATCTGCACATAAGAAATAGGGTTATTATAAAAAATGGTCCCTAAGATTTGTATGATCAATAAAAATGGTCCTTAAGATTGAAAATCAATAGAAATGGTCCATGAGATTGTTCACCATCCATGATTTTGGTCATTCCGTTAAAAACTCTTTGGGCAATTTTCAAAGCTTCGTAACTCAATCGATTCTTAACCAAATTTGACGAATAAAATATTAAAATAAAGATAAGAAAGTGTAGAACAAGATTATACCTATTTGGAAGCCCAATGATTGCCGGAGATGGCCGAAAAATAGCCTGAAAGGTGACTGGTCAGCGGGAAAACTGAAAAACTCGCCGGAAATTGGGTAAACTTTAAACGTTCATAACTTCTTCAATACTCAACCAAAATATGTGATTAAAAAACGAAAATCATACTTCTCGACGAGACAAAGAGAATGATATCTTTCTTTACTGCTAACTCGAGGTGGTTTGGCCGGAAAACTGATCGAAAGTGGCTAACTCGAAAATGGTTAGCTACTTTTGAGTCGTTGTCGGTCCAAACCACGGCGAGTTAGCCTTCAAAAAAAGTACTATTCTCTTTGTCTCGTCAAGAAGTATTATTTTCGTTTTTGAATCACTCAATTTGGTTGAGTATTGAAAAAGTTATGAACGTTTAAAGTTTACCCAGTTTCTGACGAGTTTTCTAGTTTTCCCGCGGATCAGTCACCTTTCAGGCTATTTTCCGGCCATCTCTGGCAATCGTTGGGCTTCCAAATGGTATAATCTTATTCTACTCCTATCTTCATTTTGATATATTATGGGTCGAATTTGGTTAAGAAACGATTGAGTTACAAAGTTTTGAAAATTTCCCAAAATCGTTTTTAACGGAATGACCAAAATGATGGATGGTGGACAATCTCAGAGACTATTTCTATTGATTTTCAATCTCAGAGACCATTTCTATTGATCATGCAAATCTCAATGATCATTTTGTATAATAACCCTAAGAAATATGGACTCGATTTTGGACGTGTTTTTACACAAGCAAGTGGTGGGTTATTGGGAGGTGCAGAGGCCTGGATAAAAAGAGGAAGAAGAAATGAGAGATGGACGCTTGTGGCAGCAGAAAAGGGAAGGAGGGAGAGACAAGGTAGTGAACAGGAGGTTGTGTGGGATCGTAACCCTTTGATCTGTGATGAACTAGCAGGACCAATCGATCCCAATTTTCCGCACATAAAGGATTTAGAGAGGATCCCGTCCCATTTGTGAAGATGTGGGGAAATGTACTACTCAGGAGAGATTTTTTCAAGTAACAGCTATTCATGTGGTACTCTATATGTGATAATACAGATAGAAAAAATGATATATTTTCTGTATCACTCAACTTATATAATGATACATAGAGTACCTATTTAAATATTAGACAATTGAAAAAAATTTCTCTCTACTTAGAAAGTTCAAAGATCAATATCATGTGCTAATTCTGAGTCGCATACTCTCACTTATAGAGAATACACTTGCAAATGTGCTAGGTTAGTTATTAAGAGGTGATTTCCGCATTCATTTTTTCACTTCCACATACTCCTCCTCCTTTTTATAGTCTACATATATTTAATAAATCAAAAGTTAATAAAGAGAAAACAGCAGTGCGAAAATCTCTTGTTGTAACATCAAATATTCAGCGGCTGTCTTCTCTTCTCTCTCCCTTTTCTTTTTTGGTCGTGTAAAGGTGAAAATCTATATATTGAAATAAGAGAAGGAAAAAAGAAAAAAAAAAAAGAACGTTGTGGTAAACAAACGTAACTCGGACAAATTCTAACTAGTCATATGTCCCACGTAAAGTGCAGAATCAAACAAATGCGGGCAGATATGGAAGCTCTGATGACAACCAACAAAAAGCTAGAGAACCGTTTAAGACCAAATCTTTCGCTGCTCAGCAAGACTCTTGCAAAACCCGGTAGCAGTTTGGCAGGTTCGATCCTTGTTACTCATGCTAAATTGGCGATATCGGTTGCAGAATGGAACACGGAAGAATTCCAATTCCCCGAGACAGCAGTCACCAGCAGGAATGAGAAAAGCTGAAAAAGATAAAACTATCAAAACGATTTCTTCTCGTATGAAACCAGACCATGAACTCCACCTTCTACTTGTGCTGCTCCTGTTCTTACCTGCATCTATAGTTAATTACATTGTCAACTGATTGCGAAACCATATTAGTTCTTGATACAACCATCATAACATCTCAGGATGGAATGGGCTTTTCCTTGAGGTAATAGATGAGGCTGGAAAACTATCTAAGAATGGGGAGAGGGAAGAACCTCAGAGGTTACAGGATTCTTCTCTATAAGTAAATAAGTGTCTGTATATGTGTGACACACTGACAACCAATACAAATACTCTAGATTAACAGATTTCTTCCCTACTTATTTCGGTAGTTTAACTTGAGAGTGACGAACCAGATACAATACACAATGGAACGGACTACGAAAGAGTAAGTTATCGAAAGAAGCATTGGCTACAACATCAATTCTTATTTAAAGTATAGAACTAAAATGACATCCTTAATAATGATGGCATGAATAACACAACAACGTATGCAAAATGGTCTACTTACCTCAAGCCTTAAAATGCTTGATTTTAAAAAGTCATGAGCATACTGCAGTGAAGAAGCACCAAGATCTTGGAAACCTTGTTTTACAGCTTGCATTGTGTATGGTATGGACTTCAAAACAGAACCATTGTCTCATTGTCTGCAACTGCCCCAACCACCCCCCTTGCAATTTTCAACTTAGCTATCTCCCCCAAGTTCACTCCCTTTTGTCATTGCTTCAATATACCCCATGCCTCGATATTTTTTAACTAGGCAACCATTCTAATAGAAAACATGAATTCACTTACATCACACCGTTTCATTAATACAGGTTAAGCATGCTGAAAACTAATCAACAATGACAAAGAAATAACAAACCACATGTTGCTTGTAAAAGACATATTCTGAAAGTCCGGTGCAATTATGCATAATATATATACATACATATATATACAACTTTTGCTTTTAGTTCAAAATTAAGAAAATTTAATCAATTGCTTGATAAGATAATAACTATTAAAAAGGGAAACACACAGAAATGAAATACTATGTCCAATACAGTAAATAAGTTTAGCTTGGACACAGTACCGGACCCTTACCTAGCCTAATCCTAACCCATTTTGCCACTTACTCTCCCCACTTGTGCTTACCCGAAGGAGTCCAAACACTGTATGTAGGCTTCAAACTTATTAAGTTCAGGTCATCAAGGAGAGAGTCCATGCAAATACGAATGGCATTCCCAATGATGTAAAGGCATTAAAGATTGATGGCAAATCATAACACATCAATGAAGTACAACTGATCTGTCGAACATTATTGATGGAGTCCAAAAAGGATGAGAAATAATTCAAGATGTCTAGACAACATGGATACATTTGATCGGATTTGGATCCTCTCCTGAGCCTAAGGAGAGGATCCTCTCCTGACCAAGCAGTGTGGACCGTTGAATAAAACTTTAAAGGAACCCCCATATTTGTAGTTGTTGGATAAAAATCCAACGACCCACACTGCTTGATCAAGAGGATCATCTCCTTGGGCTCAGGAGAGGATCCAAATCCCATTTGATCCTCCTATCTATAAAGGTATGTTACGGATAACTTCTTGTTTCCAAGATCAATACTCATCAAACTAGAATAATTTTGCAAGGAATTAAGAATTTCACTGCCAAAATCATTGTTGTTGAGCTTTAATATTTGCAATGAACTTAATACCCCTAATGAAGTGGGAACATTACCAGAGAGATTGTTTAGACCAACATCTAGAAACCCCAGTTTGCTCCCCACACTCCATGTACGTACGAGGCAATTCCCCAAAAAATTGATTGCTCCTTAAAGACAAGACTACCAATTGTTGCATGTTGCAAACATAGGGAGGAATAGTGACATTCAAATTATTATCATAAAGAGTTAAAACGCTCAAATTAGGCATCATCAGGCCAATATTGGAAGGAATTGGCCCGGAAAATAGATTGCTTCCAAGATGAAGGTAAGTGACATTGGTGGACTACCAAAGCGAGAGTGGGCCCAATATATTTTAGACTTGAAAATTTCCAATGTGAGGGAAGATTTCTACGAAATTGATTGTTAGACAAGTCTAGAAGGATGAGTTGGGAAAATATTGTAAGTCTCATGAGAGCTGCACACTTGTTAATACGTGAATCTAAGGTTTGAGGTTATACAGTTCCAGTATGACTTTTTTTTGTAAGCTACCAAAAGGTGTGTACGATAAGGAATGTAGCTAAACAATCCTGATAAACTATACTAATGTTATATTAGCTGATATGGATACTTGGGATTGCATGATAAGGTTGAGTTCAATTAGGACTAACATTATGGGAAGTCTCCTAGTTGAACACCACTGCATAAGGTATAAATATAGGGTCCCTGCACTCTCAATTGATACGCAATAAAAGAGCCTCACACCCCATAGTATTGAGCCATTGCATTATGAGATTGAGGAGTTGCAGAAGAAGCCTATCTCATGTTCTAGCCAACATGGTTTCTTCAGGTTAGTGGCTATTTGGTTTTAGTGAATCAATTATGTATTAAACTAATCTTACAGATATCAACTAGGGGTGGGCGCGGGTTGGTTAACCGAATGTGGCGGGTTGGTTTGGATTGGTTCTCAATTTATGTGAAAATGAAAATACATAATAAATTTCTCTTCCAAAAGCTACAAAACATAGCAACAATATGAGTGATTGCTCAAAGTAAAGTACAAATGAAGCAGCCCAATGATAGCACCAAAGCATCAGCTGATGCGTTCTCCAAATGGTGCCCATGTTCTTCTAGAAAGGGACTCTTAAACTAATTGGTTCCCAATTGTTTCCATGTCATGGAAACACGGTAACTTGTAAATAACTAACCAGTTATATTTCTACACGTATTAATTATGATTAAAAATTAAAATTAAATATATGCGGGTTCGGTTAACCACATCCTAAGAATTTTGGGAGCCGATTGACAAACCGATTAAAGTTGATACAGTTCGGTTTGACCACCAAAAATTAAAAAAATAAAATATAAATAAATAAATAAAACCAAACCAAACCAAACCATCGATGCGGTTCAGGTGGTTCAACCTTTTTTTTTTTTAAATGCCCAGCCCTAATATCATCCATTCCTCTGGTATGGAATCCAAGATTCAATTACGATTTAGAAAGATGTCAACTAGTTCAGTTTGTAGTTGAAGCCATATCCAAAAACTAGGACTTACCTGATAGTTTATTGTCACAATTGTGTAGAGCTTGAAGGGAGGAACCCAATCATAAGCCTGGTTGAAAATGAGGGACATAGGTCGGTCTCTGTTTCCTATAAATGTTAGTGCAATTGATGCTAGCACTCCCCTTTATATATAACCCACTTAAGTGATAAATGAACAATAGCAAAGAGCGCGCAACTTTCTTTTAGCTTATTTCTTCCAAGTTTATCTAAAACTCGACATCATTCTCACTTTTTCCTGAAACGCATATTAGGTCACTTGAGTACTAATTATTCAACCAAAGTGTTAAATACTAATTATGTCAAGTTAGTTTAATAGTTAAATGAATTAAAGTCATGATTAATTTAGTTATTAACGTCGCCACTCACTCTCATACTCCTCTTCTAGTAGTTAAGATATAATCAAACCGCTTACCATAACTTTTACGTCAATGGTGCTGGTTAGATATACTAATTAAAACTCAGTTATTTTGGAATCAAAAAAAAAAAAAAAAAGAAACTTTTTAGTAATTAGTTGCTGCTGTCTAGGAAGTGTTAAAAATATTTGAAGCATAAAAAGTTGAAAACATATGAAGTACTTAACGAAAAGATGAAGCAATTGCTTGAATACAAAGTACAGGGCATAAACATGAGAACAACCCTAACGCGCATGTACTGAATACAAAAGTAGTTTGGGTATATCAAGTTTATGAGGACGAAATAACTGGTATAATTGTTATGATGTAATATGTAAGGGTTCCATTTCTATGCTACAGATGGTATGGATGCACGAAGAGATTTTTCAGTCTATTTGGATCAAAGTTCGGTACATAAAGTGTAATAATACAATTTGATAAAAAGTTGCAAAAAAACTTTTAATTAGTTATATTATGACATTTGATGTATCAGACCGTGTTTCCCGATACACTGAAAAATTTCTCTACAAGACCACTCTAGATCATTCAATACTATTATCATTTAATGCTATGTAAAATGGAAGAATTTTCCGTAATTTAACTTTGAATAATATTTTATTCAATATATAATTAAAAAAAAAATTATTTGCAATCGGGGCGGCTCATGGGGCTTCCCTTCCTATTCCAGGTGGCTTAGAACCTATAGGTACGTCTATTGACTGCATTTTCTTTGCCAGAATGATCTCCATTTGCAGATGCGACCCGCTAATCATCATCTTCCCTGCATCATATGCAATGATAAGAAGAAACTTTCATCATTAGTTAACATGCATATATAGATGTTAAAGGCTGGTAACCTTTCCAATTTTCTGGTTTTTAGTGTTTTTTTTTTTTAATTTTATTTTTCATTTGTTTGAGAACTAGAAACTAAAATCAAAAAATAGAAATCAAAACAGCTTTAAAAAAAAAAAATATATATATATATATATAGCTTTTAATTTTCATTTAAAAAAATGGCAGACGAAATAGTTATCAACCCTAAACAAGAATTTAATATGAGAGAGAGAGAAAGAGAGAGAGAGAGAGAGTAACTGTGTACTGGATGTTCAGAAACATTGGCAAAGACTAATTTTGATGAGAACAATAGCAATAGAAAGAAGGGAATCATGTAAACACCGCAGGCCTTGTGATCGTGAACCATTTTAATTACTCGCTGGAGATACAAAAGTTTGGCTCCTTTATTCCCGTAGCTAGCTATCAGCTAAAGCTAGCCCTTTATATAATGTGCGATCTAGGCGACACCACATATCTAAACGCGTTTTAGCCTCTTTTTTTTTTTTTATTAGTACTTATTTGGCATCGGACTGACGACCGCGTGCTAAGTCAAATTAATGGACTAGTTCAATCTTTCATACAATGGAGATCGTATACGTACGTGATTTGGATCGCATCCACAGTCAAATTTAAAACCGAATGACTTGGACATAAGTTTGAGATAATTAATAATACATTGACGTATATCAAAAGCTATAAACTGATGAGGATCCTCTCATGATCTTCTTTGTAAGGATTTTTATCTGTTTATCGTACATCGTACAACCAGTTTTTGTAAAATACTGTTTGTGTTTAATTAACAAATTCAAAATGATTTCTAACGTCTACGATGTACGATGAATGAATAAGATGTGAGAATCGAATCCTCACAAAAAGAATCTGGATCCAAATCCTATGTAAATAATAAGAAAATAATAATAACTAAGGTACTAGGCTGGACTATGAACCAGCTTCCAGTTATGCATGAAAACCCTAGCTAGTTTAAGAAGATGATTAGTTTTTGTGTACGCAAGTAATGCAATTATATCAAGCTCGTATACGAATGTTGGTATTATACGTGTAGAATGGTACGTACCCGCTTCTTCTAGCTTATTTCTATTCCGTCTCATCTTGCAATATAATCTCACGACAGTAACTTAAAGAGAATTTTTGCCAAAAGAAAATAATTAGTTGACGTAGATGCTAAAATAGGTGGCTGCTAAATCGGTACTTATTTTATACATAAGCACACCAAATCCGGACTCGTAGAGTTGGTTTATTTATTTTTTTTTTTTTTTTTTTTAACAACAAACAATAGAGTTTAAACTGTTTAGTATTACACATTACACACATTATTTTGTTACAAATATTGTTAGTAAGAATATTAGTGACAGTAGAGTGAAAGGAAACCCTAGCTAGAGAGAAATGAGATAGTCCTACACCATAGCCCCCGACTCATGGCTTTGGTTTGAGGGTCGTCCCTTATCGCTCTTTTTTATATTGGAAGATGTCAAGGGATTTTTTTTTTTTTTTTAATCATATTTTGTAAATTATATAACGTGACAGTTAATGATTAAAGTTGTTTTTTAAATTTAAAAAAAAAAATTAATTATTAATTGCTACATCATGTGATCTAAAAAATATGATCTTTCTAACATTTTTTTTTTTTTTTGAACTTAAACTCAAATTACAAGAACATCCTTTGTGTTATTTTGCTGACTAAATTAGGATTATATATTTTATCGGTCATGCACGATTCTCTATGTGAGCTTTGCGTTAAGATTCGTCTCGACAATTATGTTGTGATTGGATAGTTGAGAAGATTTACTCATTATCTGGTGTCATCTTTGTCCTTCGATGCAATGTTTCTTTCTATTGGTTTGAAAAACTTTTTATTTTTTCAAGTTACATTATTTGAGCGTTGTAGTTTTTTTGTTTGTATATTATGTCACTTATGTAAAAGATGTTAATAAATATTGTTACTCGTGATGAAATAATAAAAATGTCAAATAACGTGTTCTGGTTATGGGACAAGTCCAAAAAGAAATGTATTATGAGACCATTTCCAAAGGAGATGTCAAATTTTAAACCTAAAATTTAAATTTAAAGGCTTACATGGCACTTTGGCATTTTTTCAACTTTTGCTCTCTAACCGATATGTCAAATTTTAAACATAAAATAATAATTTATATGTAATTTCTTTGCATTGGGAATGAAAATAAACAAAAGAATAATGCTTTAAACCAATAAAAAAAATAATAAAAAGTATTTAATAATTAACCGATATGTCAATCCATGTCATGCCACATCAGATTTGGCTTCTCGGTTGAAAAACATTAATACTACTTTTTGTTACCGCTATTACTGATTTGAATAATTTAACATCTCTTTTAAAGATGCTCTAAGGTTTCACTCTCGAATGTCTCTTTGAAAAAAATAAAAATAAACCTCAAATGTCCAACGTAATTAATAACTTTGTCAATGACCCATCAGGAAGTGAATAGAAAATGTGCAGCGTACTACACCAGAAAATAGGGCCCGGTCATACGTTGAATCGGTCCCAAAGGCCCTATAGCGACAACTAGGGAGGGAATATTGGCGTCGGTAAATTTTTTCCATGACGAATTTTCTACTTTTGGCGAGGAGGTGTTTTCCTAGCGGTGAGTACAAATGCGCGTTCTAATCTATTGAGTTGCCAAATACAATTCTTATGTGTCATTGTAGCTAGCTACTTAGCATCATGGTTTAGTAGTATTTTTTTTTTATTTGTAAATGAGAGGTGTTAAATTCGATTCTCGTCAAAGAGAATTCGAACTACATATTGTTAGCTTATTGTGAGGTTGTCCATTGTAAGACTTTACCTATTGTGTTAGTTTATGGTACCATTAATTTTCATAAACAGTGTAATAAGTTTCATAAACAATGTTATACTGTTAAGTTTTATAAACAATGTAATACAATTAAGTTTCATAAACAGTTCAGTAACATTAAGTTTCATAAACAGTTTGTGTGAGAAACGCGCGGGGTTGAGTGTCAAATTTTTTTTAATATTAAAATTATGCTTTTTTCATTAAAATTGAAGTTTTGTTTTTGTCATTTTTATTAAAATTTAAGAGTTTTTTCTATTAAAATTTAAGTCATTTTATTAAATAAAGTTATCACATAATTTTTTATTAAATAAACTTAATCCAAGTCATTTTAAGAATTTTTTTTTTTAATAGTCTTCAATGTATTTAATAAATCAAAGGTACTAAAGAGAAAACGGTCATTTTTTGTAACATCAAATATTCAGCGACTCTCTTTGCTCGTCTCCCTTTTCTTTTTGGCCACGTAAAGGTACGAATCTTTATTTAAGAAAAAACCAAGTGGTAAACAGTTGAAACCGCATCAATGAAAAGTTGTTTAGTTTCGATGACCATTAAATTAGCAAAAAACATAACTCGGACAAATTCTAACAGTGCAGAGTCAAACAAACGCAGGCAGATATGGAAACTCACTTGGCAACCAACGAAAACCCAGAGAACCGTTTGAGACCAAAACTCTCACTGCTGAGCAAGAGTCTTGCAAAACCCGGTAGTTTGACAGGCTCGATCCTTTTTACTCATCCTAAATTGGCGATATTGGTTGCAGAATGGAAAAGCTGGTAGAGTACCCAATTCCCCGAGACAGCAGTCACCAGCAGGAATGAGAAAAGCTGAAAAGATATAACCATCAAAACGATTTCTTCTCGTACGAAACCAGACCATGAACTCCACCTTCTACTTGTGCTGCTCCTGTTCTTACCTGCATATATAGTAAATACATTGTCAACTGATTGAGAAACCATATTAGTTCTTCATACGACCGTTGTAACATCTCAGGTCCCATAAGCAATTACAAGGTAATCATGGAGTGGGCTTTTCCTTTAGGTAATAGATGGGGCTGGAAAACTATCTGAGAAGTGGGGAGAGGGAAGAGCCTGAGAGGTAACAGGCTTCTTCTCTGTAAGTAAAGAAGTGTACACCCAATACCAGTACTCTAGATTAAGGGATTTCTTCCCCACTTTTTTTTGGTAGTTTAAACTTTAACTTTAGAGTGACGAACCAGAATACAACAGATAATGGAACGGACTACAAAAGAGTAAGTTATCGAATAAGCATTGGCTGCAACATCAATTCTAATTTAAGGCACAGAACTAAAATGATATCCTTATTAATGATGACATGAATAACACAACAACATATGCAAAATGGTCTACTTACCTCTAGCCTTAAAATGCTTGATTTTAAGAGGTCATGAGCAGACTCCAGTGAGGAAGCACCAAGATCTTGGAAGCCTTGTTTTACAGCTTGCATTGTGTATGGTATGAATTTCAAAACAGAACCTTTGTCAGCAACTGCCCCAACCACCCCCTGTGCAATTTTCAGTTTAGCTGTATCCCCCAAGTACCTCTGATCACTCCCTTTTGTCATTGCTTCAAGAGATCCCATGCCTCGATATTTTTTTACTCGGAAACCATTCTAATAGAAAACATGAAATCACTATATCACATGTTTCCTTAGTACAGGTTAAGCATGCTGAAAGCTACTCAACAATGACACAGAAATAACAGACAGTATGTTGCTTGTAAAAGACGAGTATGCTGAAAATCCAGTGCAATTATGCACAATATACATACACACACACACACATATATATATATATATAACTTCTGCTTTTAGTTCAAAATTAAGACAATTTAATCAATTGCTTAACAAGATAATAACCTTTAAAAATGAAACACACAGAAATGAAATACTATGTCCAATACAGGACCCCATAAGTTTAGCTTGGACATGCAACCATGAAAAATCCAATCACAGTTTAAGGGAACTGGACCCTTACCAAGCCTAATCCTAACTGATTTTGTCACTTACTCTCACCACTTGGGCCAACCCAAAGGAGTCCAAATCCCCTGACTCTATGTAGGCTTCAAACTTATTAAGTTCTGGTCATCAGGGAGAGAGTCCATACAAACAAACAAATGGCATTCTTAATGATGTAAAAGAATTAAAGATTGATAGCAAACCATAACACATCAATGAAATATAACTGATGTGTCGAACAATATTGATGCAGTCCAAAAAGGATGAGAAATAATTCAGGCACATCTTCTAGGTATGTTTCTTTACCAACCAGAGCTGTAATTCAGTATTCGTAAATCTACCTAATAAACTCCTTAAACCACTCAAAAAGTCATAAAAGAACTAGAAAAGAAATTTTGAAGTAAACATTCAAACAAGAGAGAAGAAGTGTGAAAGTAAATTTTATATCTGATGGTATGAGCAGTATCTCTGTTCTAGCAATAAAAACCTGAGTAAATCCCAGACATACCTGATACACAAAAGCCCCGGGAGCCTCAGTGCTCCCAGCTAAGAAGCTTCCCATCATGACAGTAGAAGCCCCTAGGACCAAGGCCTTCACAATGTGTCCAGAATTGGAAATTCCACCATCAGCAATCACAGGCACACCACTTTGTGAAGCGATAGATGCAACCTTGTAAACAGCAGTTGCCTGATACATATCACCAAAATCAAAACAACTTTGTAAAATGGTATAGCTATAAGCAACCCTTGCAAATAACAAATTGTCAAACAACAACAACCAAGCCTTATCCCACTAAGTGGGGTCAGGTGTATGAATCATAGAACGCCACTGCGCTCAGTTTTGCACCAAGTCTTCCGTTAGCTCCAATTACTCCATATCTTTTCTTCTAAGACTCTTTCAAAGTCTTAATATGAATTACACCGTGTTAATCAACTACATGGTTGTTGAGACCAGAAGGTAAACTCAAAACCCTTGTTTCTAAGTTCTATGTTTCCAAGTATCCAATAACAGAGATTAAAGCACCCATCAAAACAATGATTGTTAAGTAGGCACACTGTCAATGATTAAACAAATCCTTACTCAAACATTTATCACCCACTAAGAGTTTAAGCAATTTAACCAGTCACTACAAATATCATAACTTTCAACACTCTCCACATTCTAACAAGCCTTAATTTAGACACCACCAATGATAACACAACCTAAAGCATCTATCACAAAAACAAACAAGTAAACAAAAAGAAGGCATCTTTATACCTGTCCGCGGCCGACGGCGCAGACCTCTTGAGTGGTACAAATTGAGCCAGATCCCATTCCAACCCTCAACCCATCAACACCAGCCTGAATCAAATTCTGCGCCTGACTCACCGTCACCACATTCCCACCAACTACATCCAAATTCGAGTACATTTTCTTCACATACTTTATCATCTCAATCTGATAAATGGAGTTCCCCTGAGAGCTATCCAACACCACCACATCAATCCCTGCCTTCACCAACTCCTCCAATCTCTCCTTATCCGACTCCCTAGTCCCGATCGCCGCCCCGACACGCCATGTCCCGTCTGGCCCCACCGTCCCAACCCCCAATTTGGGGTACCCTTTAATCCTCTCCACCTCCTCCTTCGCCACCACATCCACAACCTCATTGTCCCTCACAGTCGCCACCACATCTCGCTTTTTCTGCTCCATGTACTCCCCAATCGCCCCCAAATCGTAACTCCACGGCACCGTGAAGTCCGTACAGTTCACCATGTAATCGTATATCTTCACCTCCTTGTCCCCCAACTTCACCCAATCCTTACCAGCCACGTACCCCAAAAGCTTCGAACTGGGGCTGCCACTCTCGGTAACCAGGACGTAGGGATTGGAAGCGTCGAAAACGTCGTCGGATTGGATTCGATCGCTTGGGGATTTGAATACGGGATTGGAAAGAAGCGGGACCCGGCGGGACTTGACGGACCGGACCATGTGCGCTTGCTCGGACGACGTCGAGTTGGAGTGGATGATGCCGATGCCGCCGAGTGCGGCCATGGAGACGGCCATGTGGGACTCTGTGACGGTGTCCATCGGGGACGATACGCAGGGGATCGAGAGAGGGACCCGGCGGCTGAGTTTGGAGGCTAGATGGACGGAGTCGGTGGGGAAGTCGATATAGTGAGGGAGGAAGATGACGTCATCGTAGGTATACGAGTAGCCCTGGTTGAAGAGGCGGTCGGAGGAGAAGCCGTCTTCGAAGATTGAGGCGGACATTGCGGTGGTTACGATGGAGGGGGAGGAAGGCGGCGGGTTCAGGGTTTTTTGCGACTAGTGAGTGATGAGGTGGGTAAATATGGAGGGAAACGTCCAAATTTATTGGTTGAGTGCGGACGGGTGCATGACACCTACCCGTATTGATACTCACTAGACAAGCAAGATAATGATCACCGTATTTGATGAAATGTCTAATCGGAAAATGAAAATAGGAATCGACAAGTTATACTCAAATATCAATAAGCTTGCTAATTGCTCGAATAAATTCGTCATTGATAAAACTGTTTTCGTCTTAAAAAAGTTTTAAATCATGCATTAATAACTCATGAGGTACAATTCCTAAATGTTCTATTAAATCGACTTTATCTTATTTTACATGTTTCGGTTTCACCTTGTCAAATATTATTCGTTGAACCTTTTCTTTTTTATTACTATTTCGTTGCGTAAAGTTTATTTATTTTATTATTCCAACTTTAATGGTTGACAAATTAATTGCATAAAGGTGAGCCTTTAATTTAAGTGAAGGGCAATTTAGCAAAAGCAAATTTATCATGATATTGTTCTGTCGAGTCATTGCCTTTGAACCTAACAAAGTTTGCATAAAAGACAAAACACTACAATCTATAACATAAAAACTTTATTGAAATCTATATTCATGATTGAACGACAAGTAATCTACATTTTAATTACAAAATTCCTGTTCCGATTAAGGTTACATGTATCGAAATTTTGTACCTTTCGTATCAATCAATTGAAAAGAAAAGAAAAGAGAATGAAAGAAAAGAAGTTTGCATTATGATTGTGATCGAGTCTATTTTGATCTCAATAATACTCAAACCGGCATCCATCATAGCCTGTGAAGACATCATCAAAACAACGAATCAGTTTTCGAAACAAGAAGTTAGTGTTAGTGAAGTTACTGAAATATGTACTCCCTTACTTGGATCAACCGTAACTAGTATAGCAGTTCCTCCAAAAGAACAAGAGCCACCAGCAACCTTAGTCCTTTGCCAGTAACTATTGAAGGCGTAGGAGGCATGGGCCAACAATAAATCTGGATTGAAACACGGCCCATTAGGCTGGATGGAAGCGCAATCCGCTCCCGACCCACAAGCATAATTCATAGCTTCTTGAATGATGGGGTCGGGCACAGACGGCTTAGCCACGCACCACAAAGGCGCTGTCGGGCCTCGTCTTGGACTCGGCGGCGTAGTGGGCGGAGGGAACACAATGGGGGGTAGGAAAACTGGCGGGCTTGGTTGAAACCCAAAAGGCGACGGGACAGAAGAAGGCGGGTTTGGAACAAGACCGGGCGGGCTGGGCTCGAAGTAAGGTGGGCTTGGGATGTAGATAGTGGGACTAGGTATAAAGTCAGTCGGGCTCGGGACAGTACCGGGCAGATTAGGAGTGGAGATGGATTCTGGTGGGCCTGGGAGAATGCTTGTTGGGCTTGGAGGTGGGATTTGGATCGGAAGGATGCTTGGTGGTGATAACACAATAGGCGGTGGGACGGTTGTAGGGGGAGTTTCTGGGGTATTGGGCGGAGTTGTATAGTATGGAGGTGCATTTTCTGGCAAGGATATTGGAGGTAATGAATCATAAGGTGGCAATGTGAATGGTGAATCCACACCGTAGGGTTGGATGTCCTTTGATCCCTCCAATGGAAAGTCAATGCGGTTGATCAAGTCCAATTTGTTTGCAGCACTAAGAAACAAGTTGCTGTGCTTTGATGGACTTGGAAGAGTGCCTTTTAAAAATCTTATTGATCTGATTGCCTCTGCCAAAACATATAGAATTGTCAACGAACTTAAAATTCATCGCCTCTTGCTATATCTGTCATTACGCGATCCGGTCACGTGACGAGAGATATGGCAAGAGGTATATGATACATCCACGCTTCTCTGAAAGCAAGGTTTAGTATATAAATCATTGAAGGAAGAGGGACTTACCACATTGAGTGAAGGAAATAGTTGCCACAGTAAGATAGAGAAAAAGAATTAAAAATTTTGTGTGATTTCTAGTCGTTTCCATGACTTGCAACGGAACCCGAAACTCCAGTCGAATCTGCTGCTTCTTCTTCGTGTCTTCTCCTTTTGCTCCAACTCCCAGAAAACTCGAAGACGGGAAGCAGGAAGGGATGCAGAGAAGGAGGTTTTACATATATAAAGAACGGGCAGATGAAGCAGGCTTGGAGCTCCCTAGAATTGTCCAAAAGAAGGGGCAACGGGAGCCAAGTGGCTATGAAGATTGATTCTTTAGCAGTCCAACTTTCAGTCACTTTGCTTAGATATGTGTCATTGAAGGGATACAAAGAAGGCTTCTAAGAGAAGGTGTATTTTATAGGAATGTGAACTATTTTGTATGTACAACATCTCTCTTTTGCCTCCTCGCTAACATTATTGGTTGCATGCAGCAAAACTGGAATATATGCTTGCTTGATCTTGGAAAAAAATCAAAGTGTGGTTTTTTCTGCCCTTTTCTGTTGCTTCCTTTCTACTCAAAGCTTTCCCTCTCTCTCTCTCTCTCTCTCTCTCTCTCTCTCTCTCTCTCTAAGTGGGGAAAACCATACTAAGGTACAAGGTACAAGGTGGATATGCATTATTCAAATGAATAACTGGTTGTTTAATGTTTAAGAATGTTTGTTATACAGTACAAGGTTTTGTAGCTTAAGCGATTAAAAGCGTTTACTCTGCATTCGAGATCTTGTGTTCAATCCCCAGCCCCAGTATCACTTTGCATCAAAAGTATGCTTGTTACAATCAATTTTGTTCTGTTTGCATACCAGCTCGGATTTGCTTTGTTCAAATAGTTTGTACATATTTGGTTAAAAGTACATTTTGCAGGTTTGATTCTGAAACATAAAATGCCTTTAACACAAATTGCTTCAATGGGTTATTCTCAACACCTTGTCCCCAGTCCCCATTCCCCACCAAGGACTAATATACTAAACCTCTTTGATCTCTATATAATATTGAGGGGTGATTGGTGCTCTAATCCTCTCCTGACAAATTAAGAAACTAATCAAGGCAATGTCTTATTCCTTAAACATGGAAAAGGGAACTCGTAGATCGAGAACATGAACCAAAAGGCAGCCTCATCAGACTCCTGAGATTTTAGAAGCAAACTCCTCTCCATGTTCTTTTTAGCCTGCTTTCCTTCCGTCCTCGTACCAAATCTAAGAGCGTAACTAATCGATAGTTAACCTGTAGCTCAAGTTATTAAGAGCGTATTCGTTTTTAGGCTGAAGTTCTTCGCAACAAAGCCTATTAGTAGACTCTTACGTGTGATCAAATTGCAGAAGACAGGAGTCTTGTTGTGGTGATATTTATAAATCAATATTTACTTATTTCCAAAATGATGAGTGTGAGCAAAGAAATAAAATATGTAATTATGGCCGTAATTTTTTAAGGCAATGGGATTACAAACATATTTTAATGTATTTTTCAGATGAATTATTCTTTTAAATTAATTTAGTTTATTACATATATACAGTTTTTATACGTGTTTTGCTCATTTTATAGAGTTACTAACAGTTTGATCTCAATCTTTTAAAAATTGGTAATGACCACTCTTAAAGTTATAAAGTGTTACACTATTGTAAATTCTGGTCCATTTAACTGTTAAATAAACTGCTATTTTGTAACGTGACACTCATTAAACTCATTGACATTATGAGAAATCATATATGCATTAAAGAGAATAAATCAGAACTTTTATCATCTAAAAACTCAAATTACCAAAATATATAAAGTGATGAAAATGACCCACGCTGCCACGCCACACAAATCCAACTTTGATGTAAGTAAAACCATTTCACCCATTTCCAGATCAAAGGATAATAGCTACAATTTAATACCAAGAAGGTGTCATTAGTATTACGGTTTAGTGATATTTTTCTTTATTTGTAAGTGAGAGATCTTATGTTCGATTCTCACCAAAAGTGAATATGAACCACATTATTGCTAGCTCATTGCGAGATTAAGCTCACCCTTCCCCCCCCCCCCCCCCCCCTCCTCTTTTCCTCTTAATGTAGATATATTGTTTGTTGAAAAAAAAAAAAAAACCGATGAGGCACTAATGTAATATCTTGCAACTGCAGGGTTGATTTTGTCAGTTTAAAAAGATGGGGACCAAATTGTTAACTATCACAAATCACAGGGTACAAAATGCAATTAAAAATGGGAACTTTCTTTCGGGTATTTGCAGCACAGTACGGTAAACCCCCCAACGCTGCCTGCCCATTGACACTTCAGTCTGCTGCAGCTGCACATTGAAAGCTAGGGTTTAAGCTCCGCTCCAAAGAGGGCATCTTTCCAGCAATCAGGTAACACATTCAACCTCCATAAACCCTAATTTTATCCCCAAATCATAGTTCTGCATACCCAAAACTCAATGTTTTATAGGAGGAAGCTCTGCCCTGTAAGTATTTCTAGACTCACCAAAAACCCTACAGTCAGCTCTGTGCTTCATAGTTCCAATTCACCGTACCCCAATCTGTGTGCAAATGAACTCCATAGTTATGGAGGAAGTTTCAGGTTATGGAGCTCTATAACGGGTTTCAATTCGATTTCTCATAGATTATCTGTACCGGCAAAACCCAATTTTGTGGGGAGCTCTGGTTTTTCAGGTACGAATTTGGTTGAAAAGCCGGTTTCTTTAGGCCCTTGTTTGATCAGAAAGTACTGTTCTGGGAAGAAGAGTGATGAGTGGATTGACGAGATTGACTATTTGGATGAATCAGGGAGTGTTATTTACACTGGGAAAGGTATAAGATCGGTTGAGCCAGGGCTCGATGACCATGTAATGGTAGGCGGGTTGAAAAAGCCAATGTTGAATGCCTCTGCCATTGCGAAAATTGTTGAGGTTGTAAAGAGGTGGAAATGGGGGCCTGAATTGGAGACCCAATTGGACAAACTCCAATTTGTACCAAACATGACTCACATTACTCAAGCGTTGAAGGTTATTAAAGATGGTGATGGGGCTTTGAGTTTGTTTCGATGGGCTAAGAGGCAGTCATGGTATTTGCCGAGTGATGAGTGTTATGTGGTGTTGTTTGATGGCCTAAACCAAAGCAAGGACTTTGATGGAATCCAATCATTGTTTAATGAAATGGTGCAGGATTCTGGTAGTAGTGGGGTTTTGTCATCGGGTGCATATAACCGTGTCATTCAGTTCTTGGCTAAAGCAGATAAAATGGAGGTGGCATTTTGTTGCTTTAAGAAGATTCAAGATTCAGGTTTCGAAGTTGATACTCAGACGTATAATTCGCTTATATTGCTGTTTTTGAATAAGGGTTTACCTTATAAGGCATTTGAGATATATGAGAGCATGCAAGCTGCAAGCTGCTCATTAGATGGATCAACCTATGAGTTGATGGTACCAAACTTGGCAAAGTCAGGCCGCCTTGATGCTGCATTTAAGCTCTTCCAAGAAATGAAAGGGAGGAACTTTAAACCCAGCTTTAATGTCTTTGCATCGCTTGTTGATTCAATGGGAAAAGCTGGGCGGTTGGACACGTCGATGAAGTTATACATGGAAATGCAGGGCTATGGTTTCAGGCCATCTGCTCCCATGTATGTTTCTATGATTGAGTCATATGTAAGGGCTGGGAAATTAGATGCTGCCCTTAGACTTTGGGATGAGATGAAGAAAGCGGGCTTTAGGCCTAACTTTGGGTTATACACAATGATTGTTGAGTCCCATGCAAAATCAGGGAAACTTGATATTGCAATGTCTACCTTTACCGATATGGAGAAGGCTGGATTTCTACCCACTCCTTCGACATATTCATGTCTATTGGAAATGCATGCTGCCTCTGGACAAGTAGATTCTGCTATGAAGCTGTATAACTCAATGACCAATGCAGGTTTAAGACCAGGTCTAAGTACTTACACATCCCTTTTGATGCTTTTGGCTAATAAGAAGCTTGTGGACGTGGCTGCCAAGATTTTGCTTGAGATGAAGACGATGGGTTATTCTGTTGATGTGAGCGCTAGCGATGTTTTGATGGTGTATATCAAGGAGGGTTCTGTTGATGTAGCCTTGCGGTGGTTGCGCTTCATGGGCTCATCGGGGATTAGAACAAATAATTTTATAATCAGACAGTTGTTCGAGTCATGTATGAAGAGTGGTTTGTATGAGTCAGCAAAGCCTCTCTTAGAAACGTATGTGAACTCTGCTGCAAAAGTCGATCTCATACTTTACACATCCATTCTAGCGTATCTCGTAAGATGCCAGGAAGAAGAGCATGAGAGGCATTTGATGTCAATACTTGGTGCCACAAGACACGAGGCACACGCTTTTATGTGTGGACTCTTCACAGGCCCAGAACAGAGGAAACAACCAGTGTTATCTTTTGTGAGGGAATTTTTCCAAGGTATTGATTATGAGTTGGAAGAGGGACCTGCTAAGTACTTTGTTAATGTTCTTCTCAACTACCTTGTTCTTATGGGGCAGATAAATCGAGCCCGGTGTGTTTGGAAAGTTGCCTACGAGAATAAGCTTTTCCCAAAGGCAATAGTATTTGATCAGCAAATTGCTTGGTCCCTGGACGTCAGGAACTTATCAGTTGGAGCTGCTCTGATAGCAGTTGTGCATACTCTCCATAGGTTCAGAAAACGAATGTTATATTATGGTGTCATCCCAAGACGCATTAAATTGGTCACAGGACCGACTTTGAAGATAGTGGTTGCACAGATATTGAACTCGGTGGAATCTCCATTCGAGGTTAGCAAAGTGGTGCTGAGGGCACCGGGAGATGCTGTCATGGAGTGGTTTAAGAAACCCATTGTTCAACAGTTTCTTCTGAATGAGATTCCGTCAAGGTCCGATATCCTCATGCACAAGATGAACACTCTTTTTCCTAGTTCTGCACCTGAATTAAGATCTCTGGCCCCTCCCAAAATACTCATGCCAAGGAAAGCAATGTAAACACGGAGGATATTTGAAATTTGGTTATGCATTTGTTATATGGAAATGTATAAGTTGTTGATTTTTGACAACCTCTGAAATCAAAGCAACATGTACATAATCTTAAAAAGTTTCGGCAAGTTCTTTGTCCCTTCTCTTTTACGTTTGAATTTTTGTGTGAATTCATGGGACTCTCCCTTCCTCCTCCTAGCATAGGGCACTGTTTCATTTTGTTTGAGTCCTGCGGAGATGAGCTTTGGTAGGAAGTGGATGCTTAATTGCGCCCACTGCATCATCATCTGGATTGATGATGCAGTGGGCGCAATTAAGCATCGAACAGTTTGATATACACGGACTGGGGTTGCCGCAAGATCTGTGCTACGGAGATTCAGTGAGTCTGGAGCTATTCTTGCTGTGCTTCAGTTATAATTCTCTTTGGAATTCATCATTTATAATTATACATCCTCGAATGGCAAATGCGAAGTTAGCTCTGGTGGAATTGATGAATTCTTTAATCAAAACCTGATGAGAGTTTGGCTTGGATTTGATATGAACACGAGTACAATATGATGTTTCGTGGTTTGGTTTAGAGTAGTGTGCTCTCGTTTGATTCCCAAAGAATGAAGGAAATACTTATCGTTGATTTTGCAAAGCAAAGGCCGAGTTTTCCATTGATACTGAGCGACCTTTTGGGTTATATTGGAGGGAATCGAATCTTGGCCGATGCTAATACAAATTCCTACTATTTCTCTCCAAACATGTTTCATGTCCGTGAAATCAGTTCAAAAAATCAACAAGGGGAATGAAGAAAATTCCTTCGCCGCTCACGCTGGGGTGGGGGAAGAAGCCAAATTATAAGCTTTGCTCAGATTTCAAGCCCATTTGGCTAAGAGAGACATACAACCAGTCCCCAGAAGGAGCGAAGAGTATGCTCCTAACTGAATCTTCAAATTGCCTTGCGTTAATTCTAGGGTTCATGAAATCTGCTGCTAGTAGGTCAACAAGAGCCATGTAAATCAAAATCCCCCCTGAAGCAGCATTCAAAGTTCTTAAACAATGAGTGCAGTCGGACTGTTCACGTTGTAAACTGTTGATATTCGGACACCTACTGCAATCCCTGCCGGCGTTGTGAGGGAGAAAAATGTCGCCATGACCATTGCAGACCGAGACTGGAATTTTGCCTGTAGGGCAGTACAACAGGAGATTTATAGTTATAAGTGAGATCATGAGCGGCTTTATTGTTTGAGGATTTACCATGGAGATGCAGCCACCAAGTCCCATGCCTTCAAAGAATTGATGGAAAGACAAAGCAACAATGAGAGGCTTTATTGTTTCCGGACTTGGGGCAGCAGCCAATGATATTCCGATTATAACTGAATGCACTAGGATCCCCAGCTCCAACACCTACAATATAACCATGGAAGTTAAAATCCAGAAAACGATCTACGTAACAATGTAGAACTTCAGATTGTCATCCTTAAATAAGATGTTTTTCTTCGATACAGTTCTTACTTGTGAAAAGACACGGTGCCTGATTAGTTCCGATGATCTCAATTCTTCGGAGCCATGAGCATGGCCCTGTGTGGAATGTGTGTGACCATGTACATGGCCTGCATGATCATCGTCACCGCTCTCTAGTTCATGAATCGTCACCTGGTTGGACTTTACATTCGATCTCTGATAGTACCCGGTTGCCAATGAATCGACCATCAGTGTTCTAGTGGCAGATAACATGGTAACAAAACCGGTGTAAGGGAACTTCCCCCATGGATTTTCTTTGATGCAGGGTGAAGTCAAGTTGTCAAATGCATCTGGGAGTATGTGAACGAACCCAATTGCTAGAATGACGCCTGCAGCGAAGGCCTTGATGAGGAAGAATGTGTCTTTTTCGGGCGTCAGAGTTGGGATTTTCTTGCCTAGCCAATGGCAGACTCACCCCCACAGAACCAGCAACAAGAATGGAGGCAATGGAGCCTAATTTATACCCGAGTGCATCTTCTTGGTTGTGTTCTGCGTCCTCGGATTCGCACGTACAGTCTCCGAATACTATAGCGGGGAGATAGAATAATTAGGATTGTGATTATCTTTAACATGTTGGAAGATTGACCTAACTGAAGAATGAACATGGTTTTAACTTTGAGGTATGAGAAAAGGGTGAGGGAAAGAAGGGTGGGAAAAGAGTATATAGTGAAAGGTTTTCGGGTTTTTGCCTTTTGGATCTAGTTTTTTTGGTAATAAGATGATATTCCAAGCTATTGTTTTTTACGTGAAAGAGAATTTAAACTTACGTGCGACAGAGCAGACACACTGTCTTAACCAACTGACCTATATGTTGCCTTTTAAAACTTACAAAGCAAACAGGTTGCATGTGCATGTAGCACTAACATTAGGCTGGATGGGTTAAAGTCCAAAACTGCCACTTGATTCATTTCTATGGATGATAATTAGAAAGTTAAATAATTTGTGAGCATTATTTGAAGTTGTTGTTGGAAGTTCAAATAAAAACATAATGTCAATGTTTTTGTGCTGCTAGATGTCAATGCTTCTGTACTGGCCGAAAGTTGTGTGTGTGTACAAAATCTAAGAGTATGTGTGCGAAAGTCTAAAGCTGTGTGCGAAAGTCTAAAAGTATGTGTAAAAGTCTAAAGGTGTGTGTAAAAGTCTAAATGTACATGGGTAAGTGTGCAAAAGTCTAAAGTTAAAAGGATGTAAAGACTTTTTGAACACCTTCAATTTATTTTGCATGTGTTAGTCTTGTAAAATCTCTATAATATAGATAGGTGCATGTCCATTCAAAACATTCCCATTTTCAGCCATCGAGTTGAAACTCTTTTTAATATATCAAAGTGTTTGTTGTCACCGAAGCTTGCTGCTTCATCTCTCCCTTTCTTTTGTCCAATTGTATTGAGAGTGAAAGTGAGAGGTGTGATAGAGTTAGAAAACTCTTGTCACCCACATATTCTGGTATTGAGTTACTAAACTTTGAATACTGTTGAGTGTTTTTTATGTATATTTCATATCTGAAACCATTACACAATGCAACATATATGGGAGAACCGAAAGCAACAAAATGATGACATCCAACATAATGATGACCTCCAACATAATGATGACACATCCAATCCCACTAATCTTAATCTATTATCTATATGGGAGAACCGAAAGCAACAAAATGATGACCTTCAACATAATGATGACCTCCAACATAATGATGACACATCCAATACTCCCCCTCAAGCTGGATCCAAAAGGTTGATAGATCCAAGCTTGCCAAGAAGAAGCTGAAACTGATGAGAGGCCAATGATTTTGTGAATAGGTCCGCAAGTTGATCCGAGCTCCTTACAAAATGCGTTTGGATAACCTGAGATTGAACTTGTGTACGAACATAGTGACAATCGACTTCAATGTGCTTGGTTCTCTCATGAAAAACTGGGTTGGAAGCAATGTGCATTGCAGCCTGATTGTCACAGAAAAGGGACATGGATTGATGATTGAAAACACCTAAGTCACACAGTAAACCTTTGAGCCAGATTAGTTCACACGCAGTAGATGCCATTGCCCGATATTCTGCCTCAGCACTGGATCTTGCAACGACAGTTTGTTTTTTGCTTTTCCATGAGACAAGGTTGCCTCCCACAAACGTGCAAAATCCCGTTGTAGACTTACGATCAATGGAATTGCCAGCCCAATCTGCATCACAATAACCTGTAATCTGAGTGCTTGCATTTTTCTTCATGATTATACCACGTCCCACAGAACCTTTTAGATACCGAAGTATCCTTTTGACTAGGTTAAAGTGCTCCATCGTGGGAGAGTGCATAAATTGGCTAACAATACTGACAGCATAGGTAATGTCGGGCCTTGTGATGGTCAGGTATATCAACTTACCAACCAACCGCTGATAATAACTTATGTTTGGAAGAGATTGACCCTCTAAGCTGACTTTAAGTTTAATGTCAAGAGGTGTAGGGACCGGTTTAGCATCACTCATGTTTGCTTCCTTAAGGAGATCCAGAACATATTTGCGCTGGTTAAGGAAGAAGCCTTTGTGAGATGTAGCCATTTCGATGCCAAGGAAGTATCTCAGAACACCAAGATCTTTTATTGCAAAGCGTTGCTGAAGGGAGTGCTTGAGTTCTTTGATTTCTTCAGGGTTATCTCCGGTGATAATCAAGTCATCAACATACACAAGAACAACCAATGTACCAGCGGTGCCTGAGCGTACAAATAAAGAGGAGTCCGCATTGCTTCTTCCAAAACCAACACTGATAAGGACTGAACTGAGCTTAGCATACCAGGCTCTCGGTGATTATTTAAGACCATAAATTGATTTGTGTAGTTTACACACAACATCCTGTTTATGACTTTGAGAGTGACCCGGTGGTAATCTCATGTAGACGTCTTCTTCAAGCTCACCATGTAAGAAGGCGTTTTTTACATCCATTTGATACATAGGCCATCCTTTGTTGACAGCCACAGACAAGAGTACGCGCACTGTGTTCATCTTTGCAACGGGGGCAAAGGTTTCCTTGTAATCCACATCAAATGTTTGAGTGAAGCCACGGGCCACTAATCGTGCCTTGTGTCTTTCAATAGACCCATCCGAGTTGAATTTAATCTTGTATATCCACCTGCAGCCTACTATCTTCTTTCCTCTGGGCAGTGGCACAATGCTCCAGGTTTTATGTTGATCTAGTGCATGCAGTTCATCCTGCATTGCTTGCTGCCACACTTGGAATTGGTTAGCTTCTTGAAATGATTGAGGCTCTTCATGCGCAGATATATTACTCAAATAGGTAGTGTAATTATGTGACAACTTTTGATAAGAACAATAGTTGGATAAGGGGTGCTTGAGCTTGTACGTAACAAAGTCTTGCAGTCTTGCTGGTGGGTGCCTCTCACGAGTTGGATTTCGTCGAGGTATGGTAGGAAGAGACTCTTCTGAAGGTTCTTCAGGACCAATACTACGTAGAGTTTCATCTTCTACAGGCATGTTGCTGTCGTCATATGAATCCGGTTGATTTGGAGCCACAAGATCCATTGTGTGAGTTTGATCACCCGCATTGTTGAGTATCTCAGTCCTTGGCAGTGGAAACATGTCCAAGATAATCTCCCCCTGACTTGTACTATCCAGAGACTTACTGTAATAAGAGTTAGTTTCATGAAATTGAACATCCTTTGAAACAATTAATCTCTTAAGTTGTGGATTATAACACTTATACCCTTTTTGTGTGGACGAGTAGCCAAGGAAAATGCATTTAGTTGCCCTAGGATCAAGTTTGTCTCGATGTAATGATTGAACATGAACAAAACAGATGCATCCAAAGACTTTAAGGTGAGACAAGTCCACCTTTCTGTTCTTGACTATCTCCATTGGGGATTTGAACCCCAAAACCCTACTAGGTAATCTGTTGATCAGGTAAGCTGCTGTCATGACGCTTTGAGACCAAAAACGTTTTGGTACATTCATTTGTAACATCAATGCCCTAGTTTTTTCAAGGAGATCTCGGTTTTTTCTCTCGGCAACACCATTTTGTTGGGGTGTGCCAACACAGCTAGTTTGATGTATGATGCCATTGTTGCTCAAATATTGAGTCATGACTTGGGACATGTATTCTGTGCCATTATCAGACCTTAGGGTTTTGATTTGAGAAGAAAAATGATTTTTGACAAGGTTGTGAAAGTCCTTAAACACTTCCATCACCTCATTTTTTGATTTTTAACAAATATAACCAGGTGGCTCTTGAATAATCATCAACAAAAGTTATGAAATATTTATAACCGTCAAAAGATTCATTTGTTGGTCCCCATATATCAAAGTGTACAAGCTCAAAAAGATGAGAAACTCTAGACATCGAAGACCCTAGAGGTAGTCTTGTTGCCTTTGACAAATGACAAGTTTCACAGTGGGTTGATTCTTTGCCTAAGTCAGGAAATAAGGTGGATAAGATAGGTTGAGATGGATGAGCTAGTCGTTGGTGCCACAAGGTGGAAGCTTGAATGGAGGTATGTATGGACTTTGACTTGGCATGGAACCCACAGGAAGAGCTTTTTGATATGTAATAGAGACCATCAAGGTAAAACCCCTCACCAATCGTCCTCTTGGTTATACAATCCTGAAAAATGACAGTTTTTGGTGAAAAAATGGCCAAACAATTTAAGGAATTTGTGATTCTTCCCACTGAGAGAAGTTGAAATGGAAATGATGGGACATATAGGGCCATAGACTCTATTTGATCAGATATCAGGTGGATTTTTCCCTTTCCTACAATCCTAGCACCTTCACCATTAGCAACAGATACATGTGAAGGATTATGTAGTTTCTCAAATCTATGTAACTTTGACATTTGATTAGTCATATGGTCTGTGGCACCAGAATCTACAACCCAAAAATCATGTAACTCATTTATTTTAAGAGCAGTTTGGAAAGCAGTTACGATACCTTTCAAGTCTGTCTGAGGTACATAATCAGCATCAGCTAAAAAACCTGCAAATTTGCCCATCAATGCAGTAGTACTTCCATCTTCATGATCAACCGATCCATCCTCTTTTCCCTTCTTTTTTTGGAGATACGCTGCGAACTCATTTAAAAGGATGGCAGGATTTGCAGTGAACTGTTGATAGGTATCAACATTGTTGATAGATGAAGATGTTGCAGTGTTGGCACGAGGGTGTGCTCGACTTGTCTTTGGTGCGGATTTATCCTTCATGAAGTCAGGTTTGAGTTCTGGATGTAGGATCCAGCACTTGTCTCTCACATGCCCGATGTTGTCACAATGTAGGCACTTTAAATGAGGGTTTTTTCCTTTATATCTTTTTTCATTTGTCAGGTAAGCCCTAGCTTCTGTCACGTTGGTTTTTATACCATTGTTCATGACTTTTCTCCTTACTTCCTCACGTTGGATAGTTGCACAGATACTAGTGAAGGATGGTAGCTCCGAGTTCATGAGAATGTGACTTCTCAAATCCTCATATTCTGAGCTCAAGCTAGACAATAATTGAAAAATTTTATCTTCTTCAGTTCTTTTAAGGAGCACAAAGAGATCAGTTGTGTGAGGTCTGTACACATCTAACTCATTCCACATGCTTCTCAAAGAACCAAGATGTTGAACAAAGCTTTTACCTTCTTGCTGTATGTTGGAGATATCCTTCTTGAGTTGAAAGATGCGAGCTGCATTGTTTTGGTTTCCATACATCTCCTTCACGGTGGTCCAAAGGATGAGAGACGACTCGGAATAGCTGAAGATTTCAGCAATATTCCTTTCCATAGAATTTAACAACCATGACATGACCAGTTGATCTTTACATAGCCACCCTCCATATTCTGGAGAAGAAGCATCTGGTGCAGGTTGACTGCCATTGATGAAACCGAGTTTGGATCTTCCACCGAGAGCAAGACTAACAGCCCTTGCCCATGGCAAATAATTAAACTCATTCAATAATACTGAACTGAGTCGTTGGTTTGGATTGATATCCATTTCCGAAGCGCTTCCAGATGAAGAAGCAATGATACTTCCATCTGCCATTGTTTTTGAAAAATAAACACAGCAGATTCGATATACAGAACTGGCTCAGGATGATGCCCGCTCTGATATCATGTTGAGTGTTTTTTATGTATATTTCATATCTGAAACCATTACACAATGCAACATATATGGGAGAACCGAAAGCAACAAAATGATGACATCCAACATAATGATGACCTCCAACATAATGATGACACATCCAATCCCACTAATCTTAATCTATTATCTATATGGGAGAACCGAAAGCAACAAAATGATGACCTTCAACATAATGATGACCTCCAACATAATGATGACACATCCAATAAATACCAACAACTGTCGGGACTCAGCAGGCAACCCCATCCCCAAGGTCCTGTTTATTTGCATCTTTTTTTTTTTTTTTTTTTTATCAGAAACAACTTCATTGAAACAGCAAGACCATACAAAAGAGAGAAGGCACATAAGCTTAGTCCCAAAAGGACCAACAAAAGGGAGCAAAGGGACCAACAAAAGGATAAGAAGACTTGGAGAAGAAACTCTAGTCGCCAAAACCAGGGAACCTAACGCCCCTTAGCCTCCCTAAGGAGGACAGGGAAGACCATCAATGGATAAGATATGCACAAGAGCGGATGGGGGCCTGGAAACCCAGACTTCCGGACACATCCCTCTTAAACTCTGCGGGGCAACCCAATCAGCTGCCGAATTCGCTTGGCGAGGAATCCAGCACCACTTGGCAGAAGGAAAGCTGAAGACTCCAAATTTGACGAATGAGAGGAAATAAAGACCACCTGACAGAAGCCGTCTTCATGGCAAAGATAGCAGCATGAGCTTCCGCATCCAGGGAAGAAGATGCCACACCCGAGCCAGAGTCACCCCCACCAAAAGAGACCCCCGATAATCCCTAATGATCACCCCAAGACCCATACGATGCGACACACTCGACCAAGCCGTCTTCATGGCGACTAGAGTGCCTTCCATCTTCATGATCAACCGATCCATCCTCTTTTCCCTTCTTTTTTTGGAGATACGCTGCGAACTCATTTAAAAGGATGGCAGGATTTGCAGTGAACTGTTGATAGGTATCAACATTGTTGATAGATGAAGATGTTGCAGTGTTGGCACGAGGGTGTGCTCGACTTGTCTTTGGTGCGGATTTATCCTTCATGAAGTCAGGTTTGAGTTCTGGATGTAGGATCCAGCACTTGTCTCTCACATGCCCGATGTTGTCACAATGTAGGCACTTTAAATGAGGGTTTTTTCCTTTATATCTTTTTTCATTTGTCAGGTAAGCCCTAGCTTCTGTCACGTTGGTTTTTATACCATTGTTCATGACTTTTCTCCTTACTTCCTCACGTTGGATAGTTGCACAGATACTAGTGAAGGATGGTAGCTCCGAGTTCATGAGAATGTGACTTCTCAAATCCTCATATTCTGAGCTCAAGCTAGACAATAATTGAAAAATTTTATCTTCTTCAGTTCTTTTAAGGAGCACAAAGAGATCAGTTGTGTGAGGTCTGTACACATCTAACTCATTCCACATGCTTCTCAAAGAACCAAGATGTTGAACAAAGCTTTTACCTTCTTGCTGTATGTTGGAGATATCCTTCTTGAGTTGAAAGATGCGAGCTGCATTGTTTTGGTTTCCATACATCTCCTTCACGGTGGTCCAAAGGATGAGAGACGACTCGGAATAGCTGAAGATTTCAGCAATATTCCTTTCCATAGAATTTAACAACCATGACATGACCAGTTGATCTTTACATAGCCACCCTCCATATTCTGGAGAAGAAGCATCTGGTGCAGGTTGACTGCCATTGATGAAACCGAGTTTGGATCTTCCACCGAGAGCAAGACTAACAGCCCTTGCCCATGGCAAATAATTAAACTCATTCAATAATACTGAACTGAGTCGTTGGTTTGGATTGATATCCATTTCCGAAGCGCTTCCAGATGAAGAAGCAATGATACTTCCATCTGCCATTGTTTTTGAAAAATAAACACAGCAGATTCGATATACAGAACTGGCTCAGGATGATGCCCGCTCTGATATCATGTTGAGTGTTTTTTATGTATATTTCATATCTGAAACCATTACACAATGCAACATATATGGGAGAACCGAAAGCAACAAAATGATGACATCCAACATAATGATGACCTCCAACATAATGATGACACATCCAATCCCACTAATCTTAATCTATTATCTATATGGGAGAACCGAAAGCAACAAAATGATGACCTTCAACATAATGATGACCTCCAACATAATGATGACACATCCAATAAATACCAACAACTGTCGGGACTCAGCAGGCAACCCCATCCCCAAGGTCCTGTTTATTTGCATCTTTTTTTTTTTTTTTTTTTTATCAGAAACAACTTCATTGAAACAGCAAGACCATACAAAAGAGAGAAGGCACATAAGCTTAGTCCCAAAAGGACCAACAAAAGGGAGCAAAGGGACCAACAAAAGGATAAGAAGACTTGGAGAAGAAACTCTAGTCGCCAAAACCAGGGAACCTAACGCCCCTTAGCCTCCCTAAGGAGGACAGGGAAGACCATCAATGGATAAGATATGCACAAGAGCGGATGGGGGCCTGGAAACCCAGACTTCCGGACACATCCCTCTTAAACTCTGCGGGGCAACCCAATCAGCTGCCGAATTCGCTTGGCGAGGAATCCAGCACCACTTGGCAGAAGGAAAGCTGAAGACTCCAAATTTGACGAATGAGAGGAAATAAAGACCACCTGACAGAAGCCGTCTTCATGGCAAAGATAGCAGCATGAGCTTCCGCATCCAGGGAAGAAGATGCCACACCCGAGCCAGAGTCACCCCCACCAAAAGAGACCCCCGATAATCCCTAATGATCACCCCAAGACCCATACGATGCGACACACTCGACCAGGCCGCATCACAGTTCACCTTTACCACCGACAAAGGAGGAGCGTGCCAACGAACCAGAGGAGCAGCGGGGATATCCCGGTTTACGGAGGAGACATGAAGGACCTTGGAAATGGATAAAAACTCAGAAATCGCTTCAGCGGCCCTCCCGGCAGTATCGAGAGGAGAAGGGCAGGTACCATTGAAAATGGCACAACACCTGGCTTTTCAAAGTCCATGGCCAAATGATGCGGTCCCAAGATGAAAGATCACCAGCGGGTGTACATTCAATAGCCAAGCAATCCAGGGGCGAAATGAAAGATTCAATTTCACCGAGATTCCAAGAACCAGTCGAAGTGTTTGTAATTTCACGGACAGTTCGAAGTGTTCAATTTCATCCTTTGTTACTCTATTTTGTGTTGTGTCTTTGTTCTTTTCATTGAGAAAATTACTTAACTTCTTATGTATAAACATTCATTTCTCCAAACAAAATAACCGTTCGACATGTGTCATGATAATGAGTTAATGTAATATATATACGAAATTGTGATTTACAAATAAAGAAAAACGATCAGGAGGCGAGAAATTTGTTGTAATCATTGGCAAAATCTCAACAATGCAGCGGTGCATTAATATTTGGCAGTCAACTCAATAATGTCCATATTTTACGTCTTCAGTTTTCTTCTATATTATATAATGTTCCGTTATCCATGCTGACATCTTGCATGCAGCTGCATGCATTGTTTAAATATCTAGTAGAACTAGTTAACTAGTAAAAGCTTTATAAAGGAGTTCACTCTTCAACATCTCACCCGAAAAGAGAATTGTGCCCAGTTGTGATATTCTGGATAGCTTTTTCTTACGATCGATGTTGCATTATTGCTTTAAAATGTTACGGTATCATTTAAGAATGTAAAAAGAGTAGGTTATTAATTACATTTCATGCCATTTTTCTTCATAAATACTTTGGAGCTCATTATGTCAGAACACCAACAAGATCTAGTCGTACAAACTTGAAGCGAAAAGTTTCATTTTTTTATTTAAAAAAGATATCAGCTGATGGTTTCGTCGTCATTTTTTTTGGATCGAGAAGAGGATTAGGTCTCATTTGGGATCGACACAAAGGCCCTGTGGGGTGTAGGAAATATTTAGGCGCAACCACATGTGACTGGTCATTCGGCTACACCACATGGGGTGTGAGAAATAATTAGGTGCACTCACCGGAATCACATGATCGTTTGGCTATGCCACACACTTATTCTCTTCATACTCTTGTGAGTTGGTTTTACTCACCCTTCTCGATTTTTCTTCCTTGACACATCTCTGTGTGTTTCTAGTATTTGGATTGAATAAATCAATATAAAATTAAATAACGTAAATAAATAGGATGTGCATATAAATGATTTCCCTATTTACTAAAGGGCAATTTAGTTATGTGAGATACTTGTGATTAGTACACGTGTGAATTTTAAAGAATGTGTGAAGTGTTTCAGCAAAGAGTGTCTTTTGGAAGTTAAGGCTAACAATATAATACGTTTTCTCTGAAAATAATGCATTATGAGCTCATTTGAAAGTGATTTAAAAATCACAGAAAGTGTTTGTCGTGAAAATATTTTTGAAACTAATCCTTAGTAAAAATACAAGTAAATCATGGAAAATCATTGTATGTGTTTCCTGCAATAACCACATAATTGCAAGGAGCATTTCAACTCCAAGTGCTTTTGGAACTTATAAATGTTTTCAGTTATTTTAAAAACACTTCCAAACAAATCCTATGTTTGTATAATGTTGAAGCTAACAATAAAAGTCACTCTCTTTGGGAAAAAAACGCATTACATATTCATACGCTTTTAACCACTTAAGATACAAATTCTTCACAATGCCCTCATTAAACCAGAGAAAAAGAAGAAGAGGTTGAGAATAAACCCACTCATTTACAAGAAAAAATTTCCGGGACAATTTTCTGACTTGGGCCTTCAATTTTTTTGGGCCCTCACATAAACACAGCTGCGCGCGCACCTACGCTCTCATACGGCCGACAGTTACAGTGATAGAATATATCGCCTCTGCTTCTTTCTACTCCATCACTCACTGAACTCTCTTTCTCTCTCTGTTTTCGCGATCGAAGTGAGGTAGATTTGTTTCCTTGATAGATCTGTGAAAATCAACTACATTTTGGTCCGAATGTGCATTCACGTTTCGTTTAAATTTCTGTTTGGTTGCCCGGAAAATTGCGGGAAAATTTAGACGGCCTCCGGATCTTCGAATGACTATCAACATTCTGAATTCTCAATTTTTTTTTTTGTAATTTCGGGTTGCTACTTTGATTAAAATAATTTTTTTTGAGTAATGTAGTCTATGATTTACGTGATATAATTGAATCCTGATATGTGTAGCTGCAGTTGTATCGTTTCAGCTAAGTGGGAAGATATGGATTCGTCAGTGGTGCTATATAACCAGCTCAAGGTTTAATTTTGTTGGGATTTTTAAATTCTTACGTTAAAGGGTATATAAATTTGGATGGTTTATGCTCCAATAGTACTTTAATTTTTCTCTTATTTCAATCCTAGCAGGCAGCAGAACCATTTTTCTTGCTAGCCGGTCCCAATGTGATCGAATCTGAGGAGCACATTTTCCGAATGGCCAAGCACATCAAGAGTGTTGCAACGAAGTATGCTCCTTGTCTTTGGGATTTATGCATTTTGTCGAAATGGGATAAAGATTGGATTTAAATCTTTGTGTATTTTTTCGAATTTTGGCAAGATAGACAATTTGTTTTTCAATCTTGTAGAGTTGGATTGCCGCTGGTTTTCAAGTCAAGCTTTGACAAGGCCAACCGTACGTCCTCAAAATCATTCCGGGGTCCTGGCTTGGAGGAAGGCTTAAAGGTGGACCACTAGTCATTATCTTTTTCTCATGCTAAGTTTATATTTGAATCACTTTGGTTGCTATGGTCAAAGTATAGAGAACTTACTAGATATTGTTACATGTTCAAGTAAATTACCAGTGTCATCGGAGTTTGAGACTGCAAGTCCGTGTTGTTTCAATTCTTCAATGACATGTGTTGATACATCTAAAGCTTTTAACAGTTTAGCTGCAATATTACTAGGGAATACATAAATCATGGTCAATTGTTTGTAGAGTAGAATTTCTCTTGCATAATATTAACTCGGTATTATTATCGATATAGAAGACATTCAATTTAAAATCACTGATTCCTCTTTATTTCACCTTTTTATTTCAGATCCTTGAGAAGGTCAAAACAGCATTTGACCTCCCTATCATTACAGATGTACATGAAGCTAGCCAGGTGAGCATTCTATCTCCTCTAATCAGGTGAAATTTTTTTAAATCGTGTTTTTAGTATACTTGTTTGCTTCAGCTTTAAATATTTATGTGTCAAAGATAATGCCTTAAGAGTAAGAAGGTCAAATTTTGCTTGAAAATGCGCTGTTTTCTTGATGAATAAGTGTGCACCATTTGGGTACCTCGGGTAGGCTTCACTATATATCTATGAAACAATGTCTGGATTAGTAGAAAAAGAGACTTTGGGATAGGTTATAATCTACTCTATTACTAAATTTTCTTGATTTTGGACTTGGTCAATAGATCTCTATATGTTCTATCTTGAATCAGTTGAATGTATACTTGCATGCATAATGATGCAGCGCAACACATCGTCACGTCCTTGTTTGTTTCTTTACCATTGCATGTTAAACAGCAAGGGAAGTTTGACCTGGCTTTTAGGTCATGAACTGTTTCTCACGTTGTTCCTTTGCTTTTTTGTTTTTTTCTAGTGTGAAGCAGTTGGTAGAGTTGCAGATATTATACAGATTCCTGCATTTTTATGCCGCCAGGTGAAGTTAATATGGAACCCTGTGCCTCCGCCATCGTGACAAAGTTTTAATGATATGTTGCTAAAGAAAGGAATCAAAGTTGAAATGGAAGTTTTTAAAAGATGACATAAGTCGGGAGTCTTATCTCATTTGTGAGTCTGTGACTTCCTATGACGACAGACAGATCTTCTAGTTGCAGCAGCCAAGACTGGAAAAATTATCAATATTAAGAAGGGCCAGTTCTGTGCTCCTTCTGTGAGTGATTTACATTTCTCCCCCACTCTCTGACCTAATTGATTAAAACTCCACTAACTAATCTCATTTAAATTATTTTGGTATCCTTGTGCTTTTGTTATTCATGTTAAAGTGTTCATATTTTATTATTTTCAGGTCATGGTAAATTCGGCTGAGAAGGTTAGACTGGCTGGAAACACAAATGTGATGGTTTGTGAGAGGGGAACTATGTTTGGCTATAGTAAGTCTTACAGCAGCTATGTTATCTCTTTAATTAGGCTGTCTGTTTCGGCTTCAATCAATGTTCTAATGCTTGCCCCACTCTCTGCGTGGCCATTGCTTAATTCGTCATGTTCCCCCTTTCCCTTTTATGTTTTTAAACTTTGATGCGTTGATTCTCCATTCATATTGTTTAAGATTTTATTGTTGCATTCTTATAATTTGGTCCTGCACATGTTTTTAAATTTTCACGCATTGATTCTCCATATTTTTTAAGGATTAAAGTTAATGTTGCATTCTTATAATTTGGTCCTGCTCAGTTGATTTATCCTATATCTCTGCTTTGTTTTATAGATGATTTAATTGTTGATCCCCGCAATTTGGAGTGGATCAGGGAAGCTAATTGTCCTGTCGTAAGTTACTGTTTACATTCTGTTCTTCCTTTTCCGTGCTCTTGTTATTTTGTAATAAAATTTCCGTCTCGTTTTCTTTATATTGGAAGTACACAACTACCCCCATTCCTCCTTCTCCAACTAAACAGTTTTCCAAATTACTTTTTATAGTTTTTGGTTGAAATAGACAAAAGTGCTTCTGGTTGGAGAAGTACCTTTAGGAAGCTTCTGTAGGAAGTCTTGCCTGTTGAAATACAGAAAACACTTGGCTTTCTAACTCAAGTGTTTCACTACAGGTTGCTGACGTCACACATGCATTGCAACAGCCTGCTGGGAGAAAGGTGAGAAAGTCTTACATATAGTTTCTCTTAGAAACGCATGGTTATAATAGCCACAACTTGTATTCCGTGATATATCTCATTAAATCTGTAGCCAATATTATTATTTCCTTTTCACGTCTCCTTGACATTAGCAATGACCTGTGAAAAATCACTTAATTTGGGTGGTTGGGGAGAACGTGTTAGATTATTGCTTTTGAGTGACAACAAAATTTAGGAACCGCCTTTATCTTATTGCATGTGGAGATGAAATATTTCTTCTGGTTTTATCACTAGCAGCTATAATATGCTTACTTTAATTTGATATTGCGAATTGTTAAAATTTGATTCCCATATCATGGCTGAACTTTACTTTCTCCTATAGTTGGAGGATGGAGGTGTTGCCAGTGGTGGTCTTCGTGAATTAATACCATGCATTGCAAGAACAGCAGTTGCTGTTGGAGTGGATGGAATTTTCATGGAGGTAAAGTAACTTTCGGATGCCTGCATTTATGTTTCATTCCTTTTTAGGATTATGATTCTTATTTCTGGGATTTACTTCAAACAAAATTGTTGAAGTTTACTAATTCGGCTGTGCGAATAAATTCTCATTCTCATTTATCTGCAACCATGTGCGTGCAAATTTGATAGTGTGCTATATGAATTCATCTTTCTTAGCTGTCAATTGTATGGCCACATGAAGCTGCTGATGCAAAAATTTCTCAGGGTAGTCGTCTTTATGAATACATTTATACATATACCCACACACACACACACACACACACACACACGTATCTACACACTTGCATACAGACTGTTGGCTTGCTAAGATTTTCCTTTGGGTACTTAGGTACATGATAATCCTTCTAATGCGCCAGTTGATGGTCCAACTCAATGGGTGAGTCATGCTTTCTTGTTTTCATGTGCATTTTCTCCTGTTTTGAGATGTTTGAATCTATAAACATTCTTGAACAAAAAAGTATTTTATTAGGTTAAACTGTTTATATTACTTCTTGTTTATGATTTTAGCCCTTGCGCCACTTGGAGGAACTGTTGGTAGAGCTCATAGCAATTGCTGTAAGTCTCGTGCTCTATCCGAAATATGAGCACTTACATTATGATCATTTTTGTGCAAGTGTTGTAAAACTCCTAAAGAACTCCATGTACATAGAATGCATAATATCTTGGCTACTTGGAGAGATGAATTTATGGTTTTTACATTAACCATGGAAATGCAATGTCAGCAGTTGTATGAATACTAGATTCTTTTAACACTTTGAAAACAATTCAGAAGTATGGTATTTAGGATTATTTTTATATGGTGTAGTCTTCCCTCCCAAAACCTTCCCTGGCGTTCTCACAATGCTAGAGAGTAAAAAAATAAAGAACAAGAACGGTTTTTCGTTTTGATTTTGCGTTCTTAATAGAATGGTTTTTCATTTTATTGCTGGATATTGACCTAGATATTCTGTTTTGTTGTTAATTTTTAGAGGGTAAGCAAGGGGAAGCAACGTTTCAACATTGATCTCACACCCTATCGCGATTAGAAGAGTTGAAGCTACTCTATTGGTAAGAATGGTGGTCTAATGCATTAAGTATTTGTCTTTTTTTTCCTTTGTTACCCATTATTGTGAAGGTGGAGTGTAAAAGCTATAATAGAATGAAAGGGAGAGCACATCCACCTCGAGTCCACTATCGTAATTGATGAGGGTGCAGGTTTGGGCAAAAACATGCAGAATTGAGCGTTTTGTGGCACCCTCAGTCGCATACTTTTTGCCCCTCCAGGCAATACGTAGCAGAATTGAGGTTAAAGAGTTCTAAGTAGTGTCTTGTCATTGACGACAGATATGCTGCCTGGCGATAGATTTTTACAGAGTCTAATAAACATACTTTGGACCATAAAATGCCTTCTTTTCTTCCCTAACTGCATCTCCATTCAAGTTCTTGTCGCTTTGAGTCTGTGCCCGTTGTTACTTACGTATGGTTTTCATTTTTTCTTATTTCAGGTATTTATTTGCGTTCAAGTATTATAATGTTAAAGAGAGAACTAGATTTGTAGGGGAAGGGGAGTGACATTCTACCACAGCCTCCTGCATTCGATGAGACGGTGGTATGTTTGCATTTCATTTGTTTATCATTGTATTCCTGAATTCATTAGTTTTGTGCTCGGGTTAATCTGTTATCTTGACCTGAAGAAATTGATTGTCATGATATTCGTGTTTGCGTTGCTCGTTGAATGTTTCGTACGTTGTAATGAAGATTTTGGAGTTCCGACTGTGTAGCCTGTAGCTTAAGAAATAAAGATCTTTGTGTTTCTTCAACTGTTAGTTTTCACTTGTCGTAGGATAAGCATCAAGGTGTTTTCAATATTAATTTTAACGTGCTTCTAATAAAAACCTTTACACAAAAAATGCAGAACAAACTTTCGACCGTCAAATAACAGATGTTGGTGGAGATTTTTTGAGGATGTGTTTGCACTAAGTGGTAAATTTGGTTCTTAAAGTAGTAGTATGCCACGACTGTTGGCGCTTAAAGTGGTAGTGTTGACGCATGGAGAAGTAACATTGTGCTGAAATACAATTTACCACCTGAGGAAGCACTGTAATACTCAAATGTGAAAATGTTACTGAAGAGTGCTTGAAAACTCTCAACTGTCCCAATTCTTCTCTTGCTCCTTTCACTCCATCAAACATAGGAGAAGTTTGGAACATGACTAGTTGGACTAACAATATCCAACCGTTACAAGGTCGATTGAGGTTTCATATTCGACTATGCATATATATAGCTAATAAGATTTCAATTTAACTTACATAAATGACGCATGAAAGTGTAAACGTTAATTTCTGCAGAGAACAAAAAAAAAAAAAAAAAAAAAAAAAAAAGGGAAAAAAAAAGGGCTTTGAGCCTTTGAGTTAAATACCAAATTTGCCCTTTAAAAAAGCATAAAACCTCAATTTCATGACACGTATTTCGCAAAGCCCTAATTCTTACAAATCAGAAAACCTTCACCGCAGCGCGGCCAAGCCTCGTCGTCGTCTGCTCCAAAAAAAAAAAAAAACAAAAAAAAACAAAAATCCAAAACCTTTTACTCGGTCCAAAAACTTCGCCGGCACCGGTTATGGCGTAGTCCACCCGAAACTCGCCGGCCGCCTCCGGTTCATGGACTATCTCGACAAGGAGCAGAGGCGCGCCATCACCATGAAAAGCTCCTCCATTGCCCTCCACTACAAAGACCACTCCATCAACCTCATCGACTCCCCGGGCCACATGGACTTCTGCAGCGAGGTCTCCACCGCTGCCCGATTGAGCGACGGCGCTCTGTTTCTGGTCGAGGGCGTCCACATCCAGACCCACGCCGCGTTGCGCCAGGCCTGGATTGAGGAGCTGACGCCGTGCTTGGTGCTGAACAAGATCGACCGGCTGATCTCGGAGCTGAAATTGAGCCCCATGGAAGCTTACACGAGGTTAGTGCGTATTGTTCATGAGGTTAATTGGATTGTTAGTGCGTATAAGAGCGAGAAATATTTGTCCGACGTGGATGCTATACTTTCCGGGCCGGCTGTTGATGTGGGTGGTGATCAAAATCTGAGCCTTTTGGATGTGGAGGACGATGAGGAAGATACGTTTTAACCCCAGAAGGAGAATGTTGCGTTTGTGTGTGCTTTGGACGGTTGGGGTTTCTGCATTAATGAGTTTGCTGAGATTTACTCTTCGAAATTTGGGGTGAGTGCGGCTGCATTGACAAAGGCTTTGTGGGGACCGAGGTACGTTAATCCGAAAACCAAGATGATTGTGGGGAAGAAGGGTGTAGCTGGTGTGAAAAATGCTAGGCCAATGTTTGTTCAGTTTGTGCTTGAGCCGCTTTGGCAGGTATATCAGGCGGCTTTGGATGAGGATGGCGGTGGGAAAGTGATGCTTGAGAAAGTTATCGAGTCTTTTAATTTGAATGTGCCGCCCGTGAGCTTCAGAACAAGGATCAGAAGGTTGTGCTTCAAGATGTGATGAGTCGTTGGCTTCAGCTTTCTGATGCTGTGTTGTCAATGGTGGTTAGGTGTATGCCTGACCCGGTTGCGGCACAGGCGTTTAGGATAGGGCGGTTGCTTCCAAAGAGGCAGGTTATGAGTTATGGGGTTGATTCCGATGCACTTGCAGAGGCGGAGCTTGTGAGGAAATCGGTTGAAGCTTGCAATTCAAGCCCTCAAGCTCCCTGTGTTGCTTTTGTATCCAAAATGTTTGCTGTCCCAATGAAAGTACTTCCACAGAGGGGATTAGATGGGGAAATTGAAAACAATGTAAGTGATGAGGGTGAATTGAATGAGGGCTTTCTTGCATTTGCAAGGATCTTTAGTGGGGTTCTTTATTCAGGACAGAAAATTTATGTGCTTTCAGCTTTGTATGATCCATTAAAAGGGGAGTCGGTGAAGAAGCATATGCAGGTGGCTGAGTTGAAATCTCTATATCTCATGATGGGCCAAGGATTAACACATGTGGCCTCTGCCCATGCCAGGAATCTTGTAGCAATTTGAGGCCTTGGCCAACATATACTGAAAAGTCCAACACCTTCATCGACGAAAAACTGTTGGCCTTTCTCCAGTATGGCATTTCAGATTGCTTCTACTCTAAGAGTCGCAAATGAGCCAACTCATCCTGCAGATATGGATGCACTGACTAAGGGTTTGCGGCTGTTGAACCGGGCTGACCCGTTTGTTGGGGTAACAGTTTCTGATGGGGGAGAAAATGTTGTGTCTGCTGCAGGAGAGGTACATCTTGAAAGATGCGTAAAAGATTTGAAGGAGAGATTTGCAAGGGTAAGCCTGGAAGTGTCTCCACCTCTTGTGTCTTATAAAGAGACCTTTGAGGGTAATGTAGGTGATAAACTTGAGAATTTGAAATTCTTTCGTTCAAGCTCAGATTGTGTTGAGAAAAAGACAGCAAACGGTAGGTGTACGATAAAGGTGCATGTCATAAAGCTCCCTCCTTTAACTAAAGTGCTTGAAGATAGTTCTGATTTACTTGGAGATATCCTTGGAGGTAGGGCTTCCCAGATCAATAAAAGTTTTGACACAGAGATTTCAACGGTTGCAGAAGATGAGAACCCGATTGAAGCACTGAAGAAACGTATCACGGATGCTGTGGAGAGTGATATTCTGTCTAGTGGGGATGCCGACAAGGATAGGGTTGAGAAATGTAAACTAAAGTGGCAAAAACTACTTAAAGGGATATGGGCACTTGGCCCTTCGCAAGTAGGTCCTAATATCCTCCTTACTCAGTTACTCCAGACCTCAAAGGAAAGGGTTCAGACGGCTCTGTCCTCATCTGTGGCTCCTCTCACGTATCTCAAAAATTAGGATTCGTCGATGCTTCTGGCAGTGGCAATATAGCTGCTGATACATCTTCAGAAGTAGCTCAGGCATTGTCAGTTGAGGCAGAAAACCTTGAAAGCAGTGTTGTATCTGGGTTTCAAGTGGCGACAGCAGCTGGACCTTTATGTGATGAACCTATGCGGGGTTTAGCATTTATTATTGAGGCTAAAACTGAACCGTTGATTGCTCAGTCTGATGAAGGGGAAGCCTGCCACCACCAACGTGAGCAATGTGGTATCTTCAGAGGACAGGTAATGAGTCTAATGACAACCATCAAAGATGCTTGTAGAGAAGCCGTGCTTCAAAAGAAGCCTCGGCTTGTGGAAGCCATGTACTTCTGTGAGTTGAACACGTCAACTGAGCATTTGGGTTCTATGTACGCTGTGCTTGGGCGAAGGCGGGCTAGAGTTTTAAAGGAGGAAATGCAGGAAGGCTCCCCATTGTTCACTGTGCATGCATATGTGCCTGTTTCTGAAAGCTTTGGTTTTGCGGATGAGCTTAGAAGATGGACTGCTGGTGCTGCAAGTGCTCTTCTTGTGCTGAGTCACTGGGAAGCACTTCCAGAGGATCCTTTCTTTGTACCAAAAACAGAAGAAGAACTAGAGGAGTTTGGTGACGGTTCTAGTGTGCTTCCCAATAACGCGAGGAAACTAATTAATGCTGTAAGATGGAAGAAGGGGCTTCCTGTAGAGGAAAAAGTAGTACAGCATGCGACCAAGCAGATGACCCTGGCTCGTAAAGTGTAGAGGATGTTGATATACTTTAGCTTTAGAGTTAGGGCCAATTGTGGTGAGTGATTTACTTCCTTCTGTGGAAATGTAGAGGCTGTTGATATAGTTGTAATTAACTGGCTATAGCTTAATATCTTCTGGCAAATTGGCAATGCTGCTATAGGTTGAGACTAAGTTGGTTGCGAAAGTGGCTCGCAATCGCAGTTTTCATATGTTGCTGTGGCTGGATAACAATTTTGATGGCTCGACAGAAATTGAAATTTTGAATGGAAAGATTTAGGTTGCTGTAGGAGGATGTTAATTTGAAAGAAAGGATTCGATGTTTTCTTTTGATTTGATGTTGAATCAGCGTTAAAAAGGTTTTTTGTGCTTTATTTTTAAGCAAGTTACATGAATGTGTTCATGACCTGCCATTTGTGAGCTGGCCAGGGCATTGCACGGTGGTGTTCCTCGACCAAACATGTTACATGCTGTGTTTGGGACCTGGGAAGAGAAAAATTTAGCTGACACCGTTGTACGCAACGGTTGCGTCTGCATCTCTTCTTCGTGGGAAAGAAAGGAGAGAGGGTAGGGATGACTTAATCTGGATGCCCTAGCCCAGGGACCAAAGACTCGCATGCGGAGCTCAAGAAAACATGAAAAAAAAGGTGAATAGAAGAGAGACAGGTGCAAAATGCGCATCAGTAATGAAGGATGATATACAACGAGAAATTTGGGCTAAAGTCACACAGTAGATCAAGTACAGTTATTTTAGGATTCAAACATGAGCCTTTCTTTACAAGCGTGGAGGGATATCATCGTAACACTACAAGCATAATATTTTTTCGCACACAAGCACACTTCAGTTTATTTTTGTTCCTTGATTTTTCTCTACTTTATTCGGTCTAAAATTCATGAATAAACAAAAGTATGAATGGAGAAAAAAAATGTGTGGAAATCTTTTTTCATAATTATTTCCTGATTTCATAACAAAACGAAGGAAAAAAGAAAGAAAGAAGAAAATGATAAACGCAAGAAAGAAGAAGAGTGTGATCACAAACTAAAAATAGTGTGTGAAAATCACTCCTCAAAAAGCTTTGTAAGATAATTATTTTCAACAATCACACGAAACCGTGTATAGAAAAGCCAAATTGCTAAGTCATAGTCGGTCACATAACCCCTTCTCTGTCATGTTCCCTTAAGGGACACTCCAAAGTCCAAACTGTAGGGAAAATGATAGTCCAATAGTTATATGAAAAATAAAACGAAGTGAGGGTGAGATTACAAATTGAATGAAGACATATAACTTATTTTGGATGGAAAACTTAACGAAATTTAGGCGAGATGACAAATTAACGACTTCAGAAAATTGGCACAACAAATTGATTAAAAATTTAGTTTACATGACAAATTAAAAAAAGGTGTACAAGTTCATACAGTAGTAAACCAAAGTTACAAAAAATGTTTCAGTTCTTATTTTAAGTGTTTTTTTTTTTTTTTTTTTTCCAGTTGTTAGCTTGTTTTGTTATCGTCTGGATTTTGTTGTCCGCAATGGATGGATCTTGTCTGGATTTTGTTGTCGTCAATTATGATGTATTTTCTGCTCTTTTTTTCTCCTTTAACAGGCGTTGGAGGAGACTAAATATTCAGAGTCATCGCTGCATATGGATTCTCCATCACGCATGCATTTTCATTTGGTCCTACACGGCTTCATTATTATTCGGAAACGTCCACAGAAAAATCTATGTATTTCCCATTAGTGAAAAACAGATGAGAAAGCGACTAGTGTGACAATGACGATTTTGAAGTGTTAATAACATTTTCGTTGTGTAGAAAATTTGTAAATAACGACACGATAGTCATATCCAAGTAAAGACTACCAGCATCTGTGGTGAAGGTGATGGACTTGCAAACTTGTTCAACCCGACGCATCTATATCCGTTATCGTTCGAACAAAATATAAAACATTCTAAATCCGTTTTCAAAATTTTACACCACATGAAAAGAACAGTTCCAGCAGAAGACCTGAATTCAAAGTCTCCACTGCATATGGATTTCTACGACGCAACAGAACTAGGTCCCAGCTGTGTCGATAATGGACTTGCCAACTTGTAAAATGGGTTGTGAAGACCCGCCCTCTTTTCTTTTATCCATCAGACAACTTTCGTTGCAACTCCTCGATCTGCATCGATAATCTATTCCTATAAATTCTGGGATTTAGAAGCTAAACATCATCATCACCAAAGCATAGCAAAGAAAAGTGTGTGTGATAATGGATAGCCACTATCACCTCAGTATTGCTCACTGTTTCCTTCTTTTCCTTTTGGCGTCTTCCTACATGCGGAGTACTACTCAACTCTGTTTCTGTTTGGCCAGTGGTGAACTTTCAAGCAGTGTGGAAACAAATTCGTGCATCGACGAAGAAAGACGAGCGCTTCTCATCTTTAAACGACATCTTGTTGATCCTTTTGGCAGGCTTTCCTCTTGGGTGGGTCACGATTGCTGTCGATGGGAAGGGATTTCATGCAACAACCTCACCGGTCATGTCGTGAAGATGGACCTCCGGAATCCATATCCCTATTCCTATTATGATCCGGCTCATGAAAAGACTCATTTGGGAGGTAAGATAAATGCTTCTCTGTTGAGCTTGAAACATTTAAATTACCTGGACCTAAGCTTTAATGATTTTCATCGCATTCAAGTTCCTAAGTTCTTCGGGGAGCTTAAAAGTTTGCAATATCTTAATCTCTCCTCTGCGTCATTTGGAGGAGAGATTCCCCCTTCTCTTGGTAACCTGTCAAGCCTCAATTTTCTTGACCTTGGGTTTAATCAACTCTCATCTTCCAGAAATTTGAATTGGCTGTCTCGCCTCTCTTCTCTAAAATACCTTGATCTCGGAGGCATGAATCTTAGCACCACAGGAGTCAATTGGGCGTATGCTGTTAATATGCTTCCTTCATTAGCAGAGTTACACTTACCTGATTGCCAAATTGAAAGCATTAACTTGATATCACTTTTTAATCTTACCAGCCTCATAACACTTGATCTATCCTATAATGATTTCGGTTATCCCTTCCCAAGTGAATTTGCAAACTTCAAATCTCTGGAATACCTTGATTTATCTAGTACAGGCTTAGAAGGCCAAATTCCTAAAGGCATTGGAAATTTGTGCAAGCTAAAGGTCTTAAGTCTTTCTGAAAACAAATTTAATGGGGGGCTTGAAGAGTTTTGGAGAAGTTTCTCAAATTGTTCAAATATTGCATTAGAGTCACTAGATTTGTCTTCTTGTGAGCTGGGAAGCCAACTGCCAGTCTCCTTAGGAATGTTTAAAGGTTTGCAAAATCTCTACCGTTTTGATAACTTTTTGTGGGGCTCAATTCCAGATTCCATTGGAAACTTGTCATCCTTGAAAACTTTAGACCTCTCTTATAATATGATGAACGGCTCCATTCCACAAAGTTTGGGACAACTCTTTCAACTAGTTTCCCTCGATCTGTTTAATAATCCTTGGGAGGGCAATCTAACGGAAGCCCATTTCATAAATCTTACCCAGTTACAATATTTTAGAACAGCAGGCATACAAAACCACACGTCCCTCATTTTCAACGTGGCGTATGATTGGGTTCCTCCATTCAAGCTCCACACAATTTGTATCATAAATTGTCATATAGGTCCCGGTTTTGGGATATGGCTTCAATCTCAAACTAAACTGAGGGAAATCTATCTTAAGGGTAATGGAATCTCGGATTCCTTCCCAGAGGAATGGTTGTTGAAGGTATCTTCCCAACTCATCCAACTAGACTTGTCTTACAACCAATTTCGTGGAAACCTTCCATCCAATTTGAAATCTCCAAAATTGGAGTTGATTGACTTGAGTCATAATCAGTTGGAGGGGCCACTCCCACTTTGGTCGGCCACTAAGGTCACTAACTTTGATCTTGAAAGAAATTCCTTTTCCGGGCCAATTCCCTCCAATATTGACCAGATGATGCCCAATTTGAATTCTTTGTATCTTTCTGAGAATCATTTGAATGGCAATATTCCTCGCTCTATCTGTAACATGCAGCAATTGCAAGAATTGTCTCTTTTTGAGAATCATTTGAATGGCACTATTCCTCCCTTTGTTTACAACTTGAAGCAGTTGCGAGTCTTGTCTCTAAGGAGCAATCAATTTCATGGAGAATTCTGTCTTGCATGGAGTGTGAGGAACAAAATGATGTTTCTAGATGTTAGTCAAAACAATCTCTCGGGTAATATTCCCACATCATTGGGGGTATTAATTTCACTGGAAGTATTAAAGCTCAACAACAACAATTTTGACGGTGAAATTCCAAATTCCCTGCAAAATTGTTCTCGGTTGAGGAGTATTGATCTTGGAGACAACAAGTTATTTGGCAAAATACCACGGTGGATTGGAGGATTAAATGTATCCATGTTGAATATGATACGATTACGGTCCAACAAATTTAGTGGACATATATCCCAGCAACTGTGCAATCTTCAACTACTTCATATCCTCGACCCTAGTCACAACAACATTTCAGGTACTATTCCCAGGTGTTTGGGTAATTTGGCTTCGCTGGTCAATGATTCATATACATCATATGATACTTTTTATGTCTTTGATGAGCAAACCACATTGACACTAAAAGGAAGGGAACTTGTGTACAATAATACTCTATATCTTGTAAAGAGCATTGATCTTTCATCAAATACTTTACAAGGTGAAATCCCTGAAGAAATAAGTAGCCTCATTCTATTGGGTACCTTGAACTTGTCTAGGAATCAATTGACTGGAAAGATCCCTCCCGAGATCGGAAACTTGCATTGGCTCGAAACACTTGATCTCTCACACAACCACCTTTCAGGACAGATTCCTCAAAGCTTGTCATCTTTAACCTCACTATCCCACTTGAACTTGTCTTACAACAACTTGTCTGGAATAATTCCTTCAGGAAACCAGCTTCAAACGCTCATTGATCCGTCCATTTATATGGAAAATCCATCGCTATGCGGCGTTCCTCTCTCAACTAAGTGCCTTGGAGATGACATTTTCCCATCTAAGGATACAAAAGACATGAATGAAGGTGGAAATGATGAGTTGTGGTTCTATGTCAGCATGGTATTTGGCTTTATTGTAGGCTTTTGGGGGGTTTGAGGCACATTGATCTTAAAGACATCATGGAGGTATGCATATTTTCAGTTCTTCGACAACATCAAAGACAAGGTAGCACTAGCAATTGCATTGAAAGTGGCTTATTTTCAAAGAATGTTTTCTTATGTTTGATAGTACTACGTATATTTGTGGTTTCCTTTGTATTTGGTTTATGGGACTTGCAACTTATGTATTGAATCAAAAAAATTCTGCCTTTCAATAAATGTTCCCACAAACAATTATGTATTAACTTGGAATTAATTAAAATTTCTAGTTTGTACTTATCAATCGCATAAACCAAAAAAATTAGAGAAGGGGTAGTAGCGTACAATCGCGTTTATTTCATAAAACGAAAATAAAGACCGCCGATTTAACGAGACGACTCAGACCTCTGCAACGGTCGACTGTTCTCATTCCGCTCCATCTCCGAAGATCAGAATCCGAGAAGAGCAAGAGATATCTCCAAAATGACGTCGTTTAAGGTACGCTTCCTCCTACAAATCTATCGACAAACTATCGTTTCCATGTAATTCTTGAGAAATCGAATTTATTCGAAAAATCAATTCAATTGGGGCTGCGTTTTGAAATTTGAATTACTGTTCGTACAATTATGGGTTTCTTTTGTGGAAGTTGCTTTCTCGTGAATTTTGTCTTGAACTGATTGAAATTCTCTCGGTTTTTCTAGAAATTGGATCATCGGCAGAGCACTACGACACTTGTAGAGAGAAGCAAAATGTTGGCTGCTAAGGTCGGAAAAATCCGTAAGGGTTTTCGATTCCCGGATAACTTTCTTTGATTTCTTTCTCTGGTTTTTCTTTTGGATGAAATCAGTTCTGACATCTGCGAAACCCTGCTTGGTTTTTCGCAATTTTCAGCCAGAATTCGGCGTAGGACAGAATTCGGTGTGGAACCGCAATTCTTGGTTCTTCTGCTGGTTTTAAGGTCTTGTGGTGGTGATTTATTTACTTCTGACCTTCTTTTTCGATATTTTAAACAGTTGGTGTCTCAAGTTTTAAGGTTTATACAGAAAGTGACACTGCCAAAGCTGATGCCGGGATCGGGTAATTGTAGTTTTAAATTTGTGCAATTTCATTTTGATTATCGAATGTTATGGTTTTAATCAATGTCTAAGTTGTTTTAGAACTAAAATCAACTAAGCCTTCCTTCCAGAATTTAAATCTTGGGATTTTTATTTGTATGCAAACTGTGCTAACAATTCAAATAGAATGGGAGCCTTGTACAATGATGTCGCTAAGTAGAGGCCAAAAAGCATTAGATATTAGCTGTATCTGCCCACTTCCTTCAAGTTCTTCTAGGATTGTAGGGGGTGATGCCTCTAAAATTATGTTGGTACCTTTTCATTTGCTCATATAGTTCCTTCATTTTTGGATTGTGAGCTAAGAAGTTCTAAATTTGGGCCATCTTCAATGCAGGAGCGGTAAAAGTGAGAGGATTAAATCTTTGCAACGGTATGCATTTTGATATTATGATACCTGTACGTGCTTGTGAATTCAATATTCTTTTGATATTTTGATATAACTGTAGATGTTAGCAAAGGTGTGAGTAGGTTCGAGATCCTTTGCTTTTGCTTTAATGTAGTATTGTATTCTTTTGTATTTTTGTAGGGTTTCAGTGGGTACAAACGTTAAGACTGTGAATTTATCATCAAGGATATCCTTCCTGGTAAGAATGTTAAATCCTAGCATGCATTTTCCTTGTAACTCTCTTATTTACATGATTGCATAGTATGTTGTTCTACTGACTTCAGTAGATAACTAGATATCTCTCTGTAATCTGAAAATGAACAAAAGAGCCTTCATATGAGTGGTTCAAAGATCTCATAGTTACTTACGGCCCTTAAGCAGGGTACTTCAAGTTAGTTTTCATATATAGTTCCACCCCCAAACTGGACAAAAGTTGCAAAACTTTAAAGTTTTCTTCCTGTCCATGTTTTGCTTTTTGAAGGTCAATTAAGTTTTTGTTTTCCACTGTTATGTTGTATGTTTGACAACGCAAAGACAGGGTTTTGTTTTTCTTGACAAGCTTAGCGAGTATCAACGCCTATCATTTCATATATGTTGTTCTTCCAATTGTAAGAATTGATTTTTGTGTTACTTCAATCAGGGAAAAGGGCGGGAAAGCTTTAATACTTCAGAAATGCTGGTATAGTTTCCCGGTTTCAATTGTACCATTTGAATTTTTTTTTATTATGGATAAACTGTAGCTATTAAAGAGCTGAAGGCACCTTCAGAGAGTCAAGGGACCAAGGCTATGGGTCTAAATCGTGAACCTATTGTTACAGATGGCAGGTCTAAGCCACCTTTGTTTTCCCTCTTTATAAGAAATTAGAAATTATGCCGCAATTTGTTTGTTGTGCCTTTGAAATATTCTAATCTGGCTCATATGCTTATGAAACTAAACATATAAAGACCCTTGATTAAACTTATAACTTTTTTTTTAAAGGAGGACTTCATATACTTCACTTAAGCTGATAAGGTATCTGACCAGCAGACATGTTTGTTTATTTACTGTGGATAAGATCTGTATCTGTTATTGATATATTTTCTATTTCCTCCCTCCATTTTAAAGGAAATCATTGCCGGTGCTAAAGGTCAACCCAGAGGAAGCAAGTATTCCGAAGGTTGATGTCGTGCATTATAATAATGTTCCTTGGTTCAGTTTAACAGGAGTAGGATTTCAAGTTGGACATTTATATTTTTTGCTTTCCTGCTTGTAGGAAAATGCTGGTAGAAATTCTGAAGGAAAAAGAGGGTATTATGGTAAGATGCCGTGAATATTTAAGATTTGACAAGTGCATGGCACATGATGTCTGACCAAATGCCATTTTGGAATACAATTAAGGCTACGGTTGGCAAGAAAGTAGTACCTAGAGTAAAGGATACCACGAGGAGCCATCTGTTGAGGAATCGAGTGAGTGATATCTTTGTGATTATGTGAGTGACAGTGATCCATACTACTAGTTTTCTATCCCGCTTAAAGCCAGTTAAAATGTTTTGCTGATAGTGGTGCATGTTCCTTTAAACCTCATTTTGCTTCTGAACGAACGGAATGGAAGCGTCTTTCTTGCATTTTATGGATAGGATTGCTTGTTCTCACTTCAGGCATGACTAATATGTCAATTTCAGAACTCAAAGCAAATAACAGCAGATGCAGAAGTAAAACGATAAGGGTGTACAACAAAGAACTTGTATTCTGCTGTTCACCCCCAATTTTATGAATTTTGCGGCTCCGCCCAGTTATTTTTAGTTCTTTTGAATATTGTCCTGGAAAAGGAAAATTTATCATTTTTCTTGTCCCCTGGTATCTAAGAATTGATATTATAATGCTACATGCGAATACAATTTTTGGTCTTGAAAGTTACAGCATATAGATTTCGAATGGGTGCATTGGAGAGTTTGGTTTTAGGTTTAGTCACATTGTTTTTGACTCTTGATGGGTTTCTGTATTCATTTTATTCTTCTTTACTACTATAGTTTGAATTACTACATTCATTAACTTTCTAATTCATTGAATGTCTCTATTGTTGAATGATCTTTTAAGCTTTTATGTCTTAATTAAACACGGTTGAGATTTCTATCTATTAATAGTTTGCATGTGATTTGAGATTGCAGGGGTCAGCGTAATTCAAATGTCCGTGTATTGCCAAGAAATTCTGTCAGGGTAAGTCTAATCAGAAATAGAACTCATGTCCCTCCTCCTCCTCAAATGAGAAAAAAGAATTAATGTCTCATTTTGTTTGACCAGTTCTGAAATGTAGTTGCTCAAGTTTGTCTACTTCAGACAGTAAAACAATTTCATTTGTGTTGCCATATTTTACTTTCAGTACTTCAACAATCTGTCAATGTTTTTAAAGTCATTTGGTCCTGAAATCTGTTGACTTGTGTTATTGCTTAACATGGCAACCATTTTGGCATCAACTTGAAGCTTTACGGCAATGCATTCAATTTAGTACTTCGCCTGAGTGATTGCTTTACATTACTATGAGATTACGGCATCATCCTGACTTTGTTTCTTGGCATGTTAGATCTATAGGAAGTAGATGTACGTTCTATTTATCTTCCCTTTAATTTAATTACAATCCAGTCAACTTTGTCCACACTGAAGGTTCGTGAGTCGCAAAGGACTTTGAAATCCAAGGGTGCATCACGTCCAAACAAATTAGTTTCTGCTACTGCAACTTCATCCAAAACTGAAAAAGTGGCTACTTCTCTTCCTGAGAACGTTAAGCATGAAGCCACTCAGGGAGAGCTCCCATCTGAAGCCAACTGCAGCCAGAGTGCTTCAACTATCATTTCCAGGAGAAAATCAAATAGGAGGACATCTTACACATCTCTATTGATGACTGGATCAAAGGTTGGGCCTTACCGTGTTCTATTGATGAGATCTATCAGTATTACTGGGTTTCTGAGGTAGTGATTATGATGTCTCTATACCACTGTTTTCATCCTAGTGTGGTAAGATAGTAGGTTTAGTGTAGTTCTGATTCTGACTTGTTGGCTTTGTTAAAATTGTCTTTAACTGCAGGCACAGAATCCACCTCCAGAAAATTTTATGTCGATTCAGGCAGGCATTACTCATCATATGCGAGGCATATTGGTCAACTGGTTAATTGAAGTACTGATTTAACCTTTTGATGAACTATGATGTTTTTGTATTCCTTTTTGTCTTGCTTTGTTCAATTTTACATTTCATGATGTTTAATAGCTGGCTATGCCCTTGATTTGTTCATCCGGAACAGGTACATTACAAATTCGAGTTAATGCAAGAAACTCTCTCATGGTGACATTGCTCGATCAACATCTTTCCCAAGTTACAATTAAGAAGGATGACATGCAGTTAGTTGGTATCACTGCACTCTTGTTGGCATCAAAATATGAGGACTTTTGGCATCCAAGGGTAAATATCAATATCTCAACTCATATGCATTTTTTCGTGATTTTCTTTCTAATTATCTACAACAAGAAAAATTACAGGTCAAAAATTTAATTAGCATCTTAGTTGAGACATACACCAGAGTAAAGGTGCTTGGAATGGTTTGTGCTTTTCTTAGACTCGGATTAATTCAGTATATCTGTTTTGTTAGAATCTGGAAATGTCCTGGTGCATATCTTATGAGATGAATAATGCTGCATTCTATAGTTCCCTTTTCGCTTGTCCTAAAATAAACACAGTCTTTGCTTTTCAGGAGAAAGCCTTTCTGAAAAAGCTGAAGTTTCGTCTTAATGCACCTACTCCATATGTCTTCATGTTAAGATTTCTCAAGGCTGCTCAGTCAGAAACAAAGGTATTCAGTAGTTTCTAAAGCTAACAGACATCAATTTTGATTAATGATTAACAGCATTACTAAGAAAGAAAGAAATTGACATGCCAGAGTCTAGTGGATATTAGTTCTTGATATGGATTAGATAACAGCAAAGTTGCTAACAGGCTGTTACTTTGCGGGCTGTTTTGCAGCTTGAACACTTGGTTCTACCTTATCGAGTTGTGCTTGGTTGAGTATGAAGCGTTAAGGTTCAAGCCCTCGTTGCTGTGCGCAGCATCCCTATCTGTCCCAAGGTGCACCCAGCAGATTACTCTGGCTTGGACCCCGCTCGTTACGAAGTATCCCAAATCAGGTACTGCTTTAAAGACAAGTAAATAAATTTGTTTCCTTATCTAGTGCTTGCTTCAGAATAAATTTTAATGATCGATGTTTGATTGTTGCATAGACTGTGCAGAGATGGTCTTAAGATTTCACAAAGCTGCAAGAGTGGGAAATTTGAAGGTCACATACGAAAAGTACTCTAGCCCTGATCTCAGTGGCGTTTGCAGCAATAAAACCATTGGAGACGCTTCCACACCGATTCAGCTTCGAGGGGTGGAGATAAGAATGTTAACAATTCAAGAGATAAAGACTTCAGCATCATCTAGTAGACTTGTTTTCCCCTTCATTTGTTGAAGCCTGTGTAACACGAATCCATCAAGCTTGTTGTAAAGAAGCCATATTTCGTAGCGCTTCTACTGATGGCGTCTGTTTACTCTAGGGTTTTCAGGATTACAAAATTCTTTTGTTCATTTGGTACTGCAGTTCACATCGGTATGTTGTGTTGCATGCATTTATGTTATGATCTCATTGAAGTGTAACATCATGTTGTTGCTGAGAAATTATGACGTGGGAACTGAACGCATTGTTGTTGTAACAGCTATTGCTGCGTGAATCTAGCTTCTGACTAAGGGTTTGCGGCTGTTGAACCGGGCTGACCCATTTGTTGGGGTAACAGTTTCTGATAGGGGAGAAAATGTTGTGTCTGCTGCAGGAGAGGTACATCTTGAAAGATGCATAGAAGATTTGAAGGAGAGATTTGCAAGGGTAAGCCTGGAAGTGTCTCCTTCTTTAACTAAAGTGCTTGAAGATAGTTCTGATTTACTTGGAGATATTCTTGGAGGTAGGGCTTCAAAAGAAGCCTCGGCTTGTGGAAGCCATGTACTTCTGTGAATTGAACACGACAACTGAGCATTTGGGTTCTATGTACGCTGTGCTTGGGCGAAGGCGGGCTAGAGTTTTAAAGGAGGAAATGCGGGAAGGCTCCCCATTGTTCACTGTGCATGCATATGTTCCTGTTTCTGAAAGCTTTGGTTTTGCGGATGAGCTTAGAAGATGGACTGCTGGTGCTGCAAGTGCTCTTCTTGTGCTTAGTCAATGGGCAGCACTTCCAGAGGATCCTTTCTTTGTACCGAAGACAGAAGAAGAACTTGAGGAGCTTGGTGACGGTTCTAGTGTGCTTCCCAATACTGCGAGGAAACTAATTAACGCTGTAAGACGGAAGAAGGGGCTTCCTGTAGAGGAAAAAGTAGTACAGCACGCGACCAAGCAGAGGACCCTGGCTCGTAAAGTGTAGAGGTTGTTGATATACTTTAGCTTTAGTGTTAGGGCCAATCTAGTTGTAATTAACTTACCATGGCTTAATATCTTCTGCAAATTGGCAATGCTGCTATAGATTGAGACTAAGTTGGTTGCGAGAGTGGCTCGCAATCGCAGTTTTCGCATGTTGCTGTGGCTGGATAACAATTTTGATGGCTTGACAGAAATTTTGAATTTCGATGTTTTCTTTTAATTTGATATCGAATTGGTGTCAAAGAGGTTTTTCGTGCTTTCTTTTTTAACAAGTTTACGTGAATATGTTCATGACCTGCTGTGTCTGAGGTGGCCAGGGCATTGCACGGTGGTGTTCCACGACCACACGTGCTACATGCTGTCGTTAGGGCTTCGGAAGAAAAAAATTTAGCTTAAACCCGTTGTATGCAACGATTACGGCTGCCTCTCTTTTCCGTAGGGAGAAAAGGATAGGGAAGGATCAAACGCCATAACATTTTTATTTGTACAAAAAGAGAAATTGGGCAGAAGCTACACAATAGGTCAAGTGTAGTTATCTTGGGATTCAAACATGTGACATTCTTTACAAGTATGGAGGGGTATCATCGTAATACTAGAGGCATAATACTTTTTTTTACTAATTGTAACTACTTGCTAGGTCATAAATGATTTTCGCACACAAGCACGCTACATGTTTTTGTTCCTTGATTTTTCTCTACTTTATTCGGTCCAAAATTCATTAATAAACAAAAGTGTGAGCAAAAAAAATGTGGGAAATCTTCTTTCAGACTTATTTCCTAATTTGGTTTGTGGAAAAAAGAAAAAGAACATGATAAAGACACGTATTTTAACAACTCACACATTCGTTGTTTCTGTTTGATTTATTCAATCCAATGGTTAAAAATAAAAAGGAGTGAGTCGCAAACTAAAGATAGTGTGTAAAAATCTCTTCCCAAAAAGCTTGGTAAGATAATTGTTTTCAACAATCACACGAATAGGTGTAGAGAAAAGCCAAATTGCTAAGTCATAGTCCGTCACATAAACCCTTCTTTTTCATATTAGCTTAGGGACACTCCAAAGTCCAAACTAAAGGAAATATGATAGTGTACAATATTAGTTATATGACAAACTGAACAGAGTTAGGGTGAGATCACAACTTGAATGAAGGTACACGACTTATTTTGGATGGAAAACTTAACGGAGTTAGGACGAGATTACAAATTAATGATTTCGGAAAGTTGGTACGGCAAATTACTAAAATTTTAGTTTATATGACAAATTAAAAAATATGTACAAGTTCATACGACATTTCAAATTAAAAATCTCCCTTTACAAATATACTTGCACTGGGTTATTGAAACAAACATCGGATCAATTGTGTCTCTCTACCACTCGTCGTTGCAAACCAGAGTTCCAAACAAATGCTTCTGTTCTTGTTTAAGTATTTTTTGGGTTGTTTGCTTGTTTTGTTCTTGTTTGGATTTTGTTGTCGGCAACGGATATTCTTTTTTGGATTTTGTTGCCGTCAATTGTGATAAATTTTCTGCTCCCTAACAGACGCTAGAGGAGACTTAACTATTCATAGTCTCGGCTGCACATGGATTTTCCACCAAAGACTAATTGGTGTGCCAAGACTTCTTAGGCTAGCCATCTCCATCATGCATTCGATATCATTTGGTCCTACACGGCTTCGTTAGAATTCGGAAAATGCAATAGAAAAATCTCTGTATGTCCCAATAGTGGAAAACAGATAAGAAAGCAACTAGTGTGACAATGACGATTTTCGAGTGTGTTAATAACATTTCCGTTGTGTAGAAAATTTGTAAATAATGACACAACAGTCGTATCCAAGTAGAGACTACCCGCAAGTGCGGTGTAGGTGACGGACTTGGAAACTTGTTCAACCCAATGCATCTATATCCATTTTTCACTCGAACAAAATATAAAACGTATCTAAATCCATTTTCGTAAGTTTATACCACAATAAATGAACAGTTCCCAGCTGAAGACCCTTAATTCAAAGTCTCTGCTGCATATGGATTTCTATTACCCATCAGAACCGGGTCCCAGATGTGTCGACAATGGACTTGCCAACTCGTAAAATGGACTTGCCAGCTGAAGACCCTTAATTCAAAGTCTCTGTTTGCTTGTTTTGTTCTTGTCTGGATTTTGTTGTCTACAATGGATGATCTTGTCTGGATTTTGTTGTCGTCAATCTTGTCTTAATTCAAAGTCTCTAACAGACGCTGGAGGAGACCAACTGTTCAAAGTCTTGGCTGCATATGGATTTTCCCCCAAAGACTAATTGGTGTGCCAAGACTTCCGCGGCTAGCAAACTCCATCATGCATTCGTTAAACAAGATCACATGATTGTGTCCATGACCTGCTATCTGTGAGCTGGCCAGGGCTTTGCACGGTGGTGTTCCACGACCAAACATGTTACATGCTGTGGTTGGGACTTGGGAAGAGAAAAATTTAGCTGAAACCTGCTGTATGCAACAGTTGCGTCTGCATCTCTTCTCCGTGGGAGGAAAGGAGAGGGAAGGGGTGACGGGGGAGTGATGATCGGTGGAGAAAATAAAGTTGTTGATTGAAGATGGAGGACCAACGAGTTTGGATCAAATGCCATAACATTTTTATTTAGGCTTATTTTTAGCTACATCCCTTGAAATTCGATTTTGATCTCACAAGTCAAAGGATAACGAATTTTGAGTTTCAGGGAGTAAAGTTACTCGATTTCACATAGTAGATGAAGTATAATTATTTGGAGATTTAAACATGGGACTTTCTTTAAAATGTGAAGGGACATCATCGTAATACTAAAGGCATAATATTTTTTTACTTATTGTAACTACTTGCTAGGTCATAAATGATTTTCCCAAACGCACCCTCCAGCTTATTTTTGTTCCTTGATTTTTCTCTATCTTATTCGGTGCAAAATTCATGAACAAACAAAAAGTACAGATGAAGAGAAAAAGTGTGAAAATTATTTTTTCAAAAATAGTTTCCTAATTTCACAATAAAGGAAAAGAAAAAGAAATGATAAACACAAACCCTTTTTAACCTCTTACACATTCGGTGGTTATGTTTGATTTATTCAATTTAATATTTAGAAATAAAAAGTAATGTGTGACAAACCTTGTTGTGTGAGAATTACTCTCCGAAAAAGCTTTGTAGGATAAATGTTTTCAACTATCAGAGGAAAACGTGCATAGAAAAGCCAAATTACTATGTCATAGTCGGTCACATAACCCGTTCTCAGTCATGTTGGTTTAAGGGATACTCCAAAGTCCAAACTATGGGAAATGAAATATGATAGTCCAATATTAGTTATATGACAAATTGAACGGAGTTAGAATGAGAAGACAAATTGAATGGAGGCACATGATGGAAAACTTAACAGAATTTGCACGGGATTACAAATTTACGATTTTGGAAAGTTGGTATGAAAAATTGCTTAAAATTTTAGTTTGTATAACAAATTGAAAAATGTGTAAGAGTTCATATGACATTTCAAAAAAATTCTCTACACAAATATTCTTGCACTGTGTCATTGAAACAAACATCGGAATTATGTCTCTCTACCTCTCGTCGCTGTAAACCAAAGTCTTTGTTGTTGTCTGGATTTTGTTGTCGTCAATTATGATATTTTTCTACTCTCTAACAGACGTTGGAGATGACTCACTATTCAAAGTCTCCGCGGCATATGGATTTTCCACCAAAGACTAATTGTTGTGCTTAGACTTCTGCGGCTAGCAATCTCCATCATGCATGCTTTTTCATTTGGTCCTACACAGCTTCATAAGAATTCGGAAACTTCCATAGAAAGATCTCTGTATTTCCCTTTAGTGAAAAACAAGTAAGAAAGCTACAAGCGTGGCCATGACGATTTTTGGAGTGTTAATAACATTTCCATTACGTAGAAAATTTGTAAATAACGACACGACAATCATATCCAAGTCAAGAGTACCAGCAAGTGTGGAGTACGCGATGGACTTGTAAACTTGTTCAACCCGACACATCTATATCCATTTTCGGTCGAAAAAAATATAAAACATATCTAAATCCGTTTTCGTAATTTAATACCACAATAAAAGAAGAGTAAATAAGATGATAGGTTGTGAATTTCTACAACCCATGATAGACGCCGAAGACCTATAATTCAAAGTCTTTGTTGCATGATGGATTTCTTGAGCCCATCACAACCAGGTATCAACTGTGTCGACAATGGACTTGCAAACTTTTTAAAGGGGTTGTGAACACAATCCATTCATTTCAGTTACCCTTTTTCCTTTTCTCCATCACACGACTTCTGTTGCAACTCCCCGATCACCTCAGTATAATCTATTCCTATAAATTCTGGAATTTACTAGCTAAACGTTACCATCACCAAAGCATAGCAAAGAAAATTGTGTGTGATAATGGACAGCCACTATCACCTCAGTATTGCTCACTATTTCCTTCTTTTCCTTTTGGCGTCTTCCTACATGCGGAGTACTACTCAACTCTGTTTCTGTTTGGCCAGTGGTGAACTTTCAAGCAGTGTGGAAACAAATTCGTGCATCGACGAAGAAAGACGAGCGCTTCTCATCTTTAAACGACATCTTGTTGATCCTTCTGACAGGCTTTCCTCTTGGGTGGGTCACGATTGCTGTCGATGGGAAGGGATTTCATGCAACAACCTCACCGGTCATGTCGTGAAGATGAACCTCCGGAATCGATACCCAGATCTACATTCCATTTTTGAGGAAGAGTGGGACGAGTCGGCTTATGTAAAGTCTCAATTGGGAGGTAAGATAAATGCTTCTCTGTTGAGCTTGAAACATTTAAATTACCTGGACCTAAGCTTTAATGATTTTCATCGCATTCAAGTTCCTAAGTTGTTCGGGGAGCTTAAAAGTTTGCAATATCTTGATCTCTCCTCTGCGTCATTTGGAGGAGAGATTCCCCCTTCTCTTGGTAACCTGTCAAGCCTCAATTTTCTTGACCTTGGGTGGAATCAACTCTCATCTTCCAGAAATTTGAATTGGCTGTCTCGCCTCTCTTCTCTAAAATACCTTGACCTCGAATCGGTGGATCTTAGCACCACAGGAGTCAATTGGGCGTATGCTGTTAATATGCTTCCTTCATTAGCAGAGTTACACTTATCTTAGTGCCAAATTGAAAGCATTTCACTCTCACTGCAGAGCATTAATCTTACCAGCCTCATAACACTTGATCTATCCTGGAATGATTTCGGTGGTCCTTTCCCAAGTGAATTTGCAAACTTCAAATCTCTGGAACACCTTGATTTATCTAATACAGGCTTAGAAGGCCAAATTCCTAAAGGCATTGGAAATTTGTGCAAGCTAAAGGTCTTAAGTCTTTCTAGAAGCGAATTGAATGGGGGGCTTGAAGAGTTTTGGAGAAGTTTCTCAAATTGTTCAAATATTGCATTAGAGTCACTAGATTTGTCTTCTTGTAAGCTGGTAAGCCAACTGCCGGTCTCCTTTGGAATGTTTAAAAGTTTGCAGAATCTCTACCTTGATAATAACTTTTTATGGGGCTCAATTCCAGATTCCATTGGAAACTTGTCATCCTTGAAAACTTTATACCTCTCTTTTAATATGATGAACGGCTCCATTCCAGATTCCATTGGAAACTTGTCATCCTTGAAAACTTTATACCTCTTTTATAAATTGGAAGTTGCTTTCTCGTGAATTTTGTCTTGAACTGATTGAAATTCTCTCGGTTTTTCTAGAAATTGGATCATCGGCAGAGCACTACGACACTTGTTGAGAGAAGCAAAATGTTGGCTGCTAAGGTCGGAAAAATCCGTAAGGGTTTTCGATTCCCGGATAACTTTCTTTGATTTCTTTCTCTGGTTTTTCCTTTGGATGAAATCAGTTCTGACATCTGCGAAACCCTGCTTGGTTTTCGTAATTTTCAGCCAGAATTCGGCCTAGGACAGAAAACTCAACATGCTCACGTGGTGTGGAACCGCAATTCTTGGTTCTGCTGGTTTTAAGGTCATGTGGTGGTGATTTATTTGCTTCTGACCTTCTTTTTCGATATTTTAAACTGTTGGTGTCTCAAGTTTTAAGGTTTATACAGAAAGTGACACTGCCAAAGCTGATGCCGGGATCGGGTAATTGTAGTTTTAAATTTGTGCAATTTCATTTCGATTATCGAATGTTATGGTTTTAATCAATGTCTATGTTGTTTTAGAACTAAAATCAACTAAGCCTTCCTTCCAGAATTTAAATCTTGGGATTTTTATTTGTATGCAAACTGTGCTAACAATTCAAATAGAATGGGAGCATTGTACAATGATGTCGCTAAGTAGAGGCCAAAATGTATCAGATATTAGCTGTATCTGCCCACTTCCTGCAAGTTCTTCAAGGATTGTAGGGGTGATGCCTCTAAAGGAAAGTTGGTACCTTTCATTTGCTCATATAGTTCCTTCATTTTTGGATTTTGAGCTACGAAGTTCTAAATTTGGGCCATCTTCAATGCAGGAGTGGTAAAAGTGAGAGGATTAAATCTTTGCAACGGTATGCATTTTGATATTATGATACCTATACGTGCTTGTGAATTCAATATTCTTTTGATATTTTGATATAACTGTAGAAGTTAGCAAAGGTGTGAGTAGGTTCGAGATCCTTTGCTTTTGCTTTGATTTAGTATTGTATTCTTTTGTATTTTTGTAGGGTTTCAGTGGGTACAAACGTTAAGACTGTGAATTTATCATCAAGGATATCCTTCCTGGTAAGAATGTTAAATCCTAGAATGCATTTTCCTTGTAACTCTTATTTACATGATTGCGTAGTATGTTGTTCTACTGACTTCAGTAGATAACTAGATATCTCTCTGTAATCTGAAAATGAAGAAAAGAGCCTTCATATGAGTGGTTCAAAGATCTCATAGTTACTTGCAGCCCTTAAGCAGGGTACTTCAAGTTAGTTTTCATATATAGTTCCACCCCCAAACTGGACAAAAGTTGCAAAACTTTAAAGTTTTCTTCCTGTCCATGTTTTGCTTTTTGAAGGTCAACTTTCCACTGTTACGTTGTATGTTTGACAACGCAAAGACAGGGTTTTGTTTTTATTGACAAGCTTAGCGAGTATCAACGCCTATCATTTCATATATGTTGTTCTTCCAATTGTAAGAATTGATTTTTGTGTTACTTCAATCAGGGAAAAGGGTGGGAAAGCTTTAATACTTCAGAAATGCTGGTATAGTTTCCCGGATTCAATTGTACCATTTGAATTTTTTTTTTATTTTGGATAAACTGTAGCTATTAAAGAGCTGAAGGCACCTTCAGAGAGTCAAAGGACCAAGGCTATGGGTCTAAATCGTGAACCTATTGTTACAGATGGCAGGTCTAAGCCACCTTTGTTTTCCGTCTTGATAAGAAATTAGAAATTATGCCGCAATTTGTTTGTTGTGCCTTTGAAATATTCTAATCTGGCTCATATGCTTATGAAACTAAACATATAAAGACCCTTGATTAAACTTATAACTTTTTTTTAAAGGAGGACTTCATATACTTCACTTAAGCTGATAAGGTATCTGACCAGCAGACATGTTTGTTTATTTACTGTGGATAAGATCTGTATCTGTTATTGATGTATTCCGAAGGTTGATGTCGTGCATTATAATAATGTTCCTTGGTTCAGTTTAACAGGAGTAGGATTTCAAGTTGGACATTTATATTTTTTGCTTTCCTGCTTGTAGGAAAATGCTGGTAGAAATTCTGAAGGAAAAACAGGGTATTATGGTAAGATGCCTTGAATATTTAAGATTTGACAAGTGCATGGCACATGATGTCTGACCAAATGGCATTTTGGAATACAATTAAGGCTACGGTTGGCAAGAAAGTAGTACCTAGAGTAAACGATACCACGAGGAGCCATCTGTTGAGGAATAGAGTGAGTGATTTGTGATTATGTGATTCACAGTGATCCATACTACTAGTTTTCTATCCCGCTTAAAGCCAGTTAAAATGTTTTGCTGATAGTGGTGCATATTCCTTTAAACCTCATTTTGCTTCTGAATGAATGGAATGGAAGCGTCTTTCTTGCATTTTATGGATAGGATTGTTTGTTCTCACTTCAGGCATGACTAATATGTCAATTTCAGAACTCAAAGCAAATAACAGCAGATGCAGAAGTAAAACTATAAGGATGTACAACAAAGAACTTGTACTCTGCTGTTCACCCCCAATTTTATGAATTTTGTGGCTCCTCCCAGTTATTTTTAGATCTTTTGAATATTGTCCTGGAAAAGGAAAATTTGTCATTTTTCTTGTCCCCTGGTATCTAAGAATTGATATTATGATGCTACATGCGAGTACAATTTTTGGTCTTGAAAGTTACAGCATCTAGATTTCGAATGGCTGCATTGGAGAGTTTGGTTTTCGGTTTAGTCACATTGTTTTTTTACTCTTGATGGGTTTCTGTATTCATTTTATTCTTCTTTACTACTATAGTTTGAATTACTACATTCATTAACTTTCTAATTCATTGAATGTCTCTTATGTCTTAATTAAACACGGTTGAGATTTCTAATTCATTGAATGATCATTTAAGCTTTTATGTCTTAATTAAACACGGTTGAGATTTCTATCTATTAATAGTTTGCATGTGATTTGAGATTGCAGGGGTCAGCGTAATTCAAATGTCCGTGTATTGCCAAGAAATTCTGTCAGGGTAAGTCTAATCAGAAATAGAACTCATGTCCCTCCTCCTCAAATGAGAAAAAAGAATTAATGTCTCGTTTTGTTTGACCAGTTCTGAATTGTAGTTGCTCAAGTTTGTCTACTTCAGACAGTAAAACAATTTCATTTGTGTTGCCATATTTTACTTTCAGTACTTCAACAATCTGTCAATTTTTTTAAAGTCATTTGGTCCTGAAATCTGTTGACTTGTGTTATTGCTTAACATGGCAACCATTTTGGCATCAACTTGAAGCTTTACGGCAGTGCATTCAATTTAGTACTTCGCATGGGTGATTGCTTTACATTACTATGAGATTACATCATCATCCTGACTTTGTTTCTTGGCATGTTAGATCTATATGAAGTAGATGTGCGTTCTATTTATCTTCCCTTTAATTTTATTACAATCCAGCCAACTTTGTCCACACTGAGGGCTCATGAATCGCAAAGGACTTTGAAATCCAAGGGTGCATCACGTCCAAACAAATTAGTTTCTGCTACTGCAACTTCATCCAAAACTGAAAAAGTGGCTACTTCTCTTCCTGAGAACGTTAAGCATGAAGCAACTCAGGGAGAGCTCCCATCTGAAGCCAACTGCAGCCAGAGTGCTTCAACTATCGTTTCCAGGATAAAATCGAATAGGAGATCTTACACATCTCTATTGATGACTGGATCAAAGGTTGGGGCTTACCGTGTTCTATTGATGCCTTTATTCCTTACTCATGAACTACTTTCACACTTGGCCCTATTTGCGGTTACTAGAGGATCGTGTTGAAGCTTTGAAGGCGGAAGAGCTGCCAAGTATTGATGACGATTGCAATCAACTGGAAGTTTCCGATTATGTTGATGAGATCTATCAGTATTACTGGGTTTCTGAGGTAATGATTATGATGTCTCTATACCACTGTTTTCATCTTAGTGTGGTAAGATAGTAGGTTTAGTGTAGTTCTGATTCTGACTTGTTGGCTTTGTTAAAATTGTCTTTAACTGCAGGCACAGAATCCACCTCCAGAAAATTTTATGTCGATTCAGGCAGGCATTACTCATCATATGCGAGGCATATTGGTCAACTGGTTAATTGAAGAACCGATTTAACCTTTTGATGAACTATGATGTTTTTGTATTCCTTTTTGTCTTGCTTTGTTCAATTTTACAATTCATGATGTTTAATAGCTGGCTATCCCCTTGATTTGTTCATCCGGAACCGGTACATTACAAATTCGAGTTAATGCAAGAAACTCTCTCATGGTGACATTGCTCGATCAACATCTTTCCCAAGTTACAATTAAGAAGGATGACATGCAGTTAGTTGGTATCACTGCACTCTTGTTGGCATCAAAATATGAGGACTTTTGGCATCCAAGGGTAAATATCAATATCTCAACTCATATGCATTTTTTCGTGATTTTCTTTCTAATTATCTACAACAAGAAAAATTACAGGTCAAAAATTTAATTAGCATCTTAGTTGAGACATACACCAGAGTAAAGGTGCTTGGAATGGTTTGTGCTTTTCTTAGACTCGGATTAATTCAGTATATCTGTTTTGTTAGAATCTGGAAATGTCCTGGTGCATATCTTATGAGATGAATAATGCTGCATTCTATAGTTCCCTTTTCGCTTGTCCTAAAATAAACACAGTCTTTGCTTTTCAGGAGAAAGCCTTTCTGAAAAAGCTGAAGTTTCGTCTTAATGCACCTACTCCATATGTCTTCATGTTAAGATTTCTCAAGGCTGCTCAGTCAGAAACAAAGGTATTCAGTAGTTTCTGTTCTTGTTTTAAGTATTTTTTGGGTCGTTTGATTGTTTTGTTCTTAGTTTGGATTTTGTTGTCAGCAACGGATATTCTTTTTTGGATTTTGTTGTCGTCAATTGTGATAAATTTTCTGCTCCCTAACAGACGCTAGAGGAGACTTAACTATTCATAGTCTCGGCTGCACATGGATTTTCCACCAAAGACTAATTGGTGTGCCAATACTTCTTAGGCTAGCCATCTCCATCATGCATTCGATATCATTTGGTCCTACACGGCTTCGTTAGAATTCGGAAAATGCAATAGAAAAATCTCTGTATGTCCCAATAGTGGAAAACAGATAAGAAAGCAACTAGTGTGACAATGACGATTTTTGAGTGTGTTAATAACATTTCCGTTGTGTAGAAAATTTGTAAATAACGACACAACAGTCGTATCCAAGTAGAGACTACCCGCAAGTGCGGTGTAGGTGACGGACTTGGAAACTTGTTCAACCCAATGCATCTATATCCATTTTCATTCGAACAAAATATAAAACATATCTAAATCCATTTTCGTAAGTTTATACCGCAAGAAATGAACAGTTCCCAGCTGAAGACGCTTAATTCAAAGTCTCTGCTGCATATGGATTTCTATTACCCATCAGAACCAGCTCGTAAAATGGACTTGCCAGCTGAAGACCCTTAATTCAAAGTCTCTGTTTGCTTGTTTTGTTCTTGTCTGGATTTTGTTGTCTACAATGGATGATCTTGTCTGGATTTTGTTGTCGTCAATTATGATATATTTTCTGCTCTCTAACAGACGCTGGAGGAGACCAACTGTTCAAAGTCTTGGCTGCATATGGATTTCCCCCCAAAGACTAATTGGTGTGCCAAGACTTCCGCGGCTAGCAAACTCCATCATGCATTCGTTAAACAAGTTCACATGATTGTGTGCATGACCTGCTATCTGTGAGCTGGCCAGGGCTTTGCACGGTGGTGTTCCACGACCAAACATGTTACATACTGTGGTTGGGACTTGGGAAGAGAAGAATTTAGCTGAAACCTGCTGTATGCAACAGTTGGGTCTGCATCTCTTCTCCGTGGGAGGAAAGGAGAGGGAAGGGGTGACGGGGGAGTGATGATCGGTGGAGAAAACAAAGTTGTTGATTGAAGATGGAGGACCAACGAGTTTGGATCAAATGCCATAACATTTTTATTTAGGCTTATTTTTAGCTTCATCTCTTGAAACTCGATATTGATCTCACAAGTCAAAGTATAACGAATTTTGAGTTCAAGGGAGTAAAGTTACTCGATTTCACATAATAGATCAAGTAATTATTTGGAGATTTAAACATGAGACTTTCTTTAAAATGTGGAGGGATATCATCGTAATACTAAAGGCATAATATTTTTTTACTTATTGTAACTAATTGCTAGGTCATAAATGATTTTGCCCAAACTCACCCTCCAGCTTATTTTTGTTCCTTGATTTTTCTCTATCTTATTCGGTCCAAAATTCATGAACAAACAAAAAGTATAGATGAAGAGAAAAAGTGTGTGAAAATTATTTTTTCAAAAACAGTTTCCTAATTTCATAATAAGGGAAAAGAAAAAGAAATGATAAACACAAACCCTTTTTAACCTCTTACACATTCGGTGGTTATATTTGATTTATTCAATTTAATAGTTAGAAATAAAAAGTAATGGGTGACAAACGTTGTTGTGTGAGAATTACTCTCCGAAAAAGCTTTGTAGGATAAATGTTTTCAACTATCAGAGGAAAACGTGTATAGAAAAGCCAAATTACTATGTCATAGTCGGTCACATAACCCGTTCTCTGTTATGTTGGTTTAAGGGATACTCCAAAGTCCAAACTATGGGAAATGAAATATGATAGTCCAATATTAGTTATATGACAAATTGAACGGAGTTAGAATGAGAAGACAAATTGAATGGAGGCACATGATGGAAAATTTAACAGAATTAGCACGGGATTACAAATTTACGATTTTGGAAAGTTGGTACGAGAAATTGCTTAAAATTTTAGTTTGTATTACAAATTGAAAAATGTGTAAGCGTTCATATGGCACTTCAAAAAATTTCTCTATACAAATATTCTTGCACTGCGTTATTGAAGCAAACATTGGAATTATGTCTCTCTACCTCTCGTCGCTGTAAACCAGAGTCTTTGTTGTCTGGATTTTATTGTCGTCAATTATGATATTTTTCTATTCTCTAACAGACGCTGAAGAAGACTTACTATTCAAAGTCTCCTCGGCATATGGATTTTCCACCAAAGACTAATTGCTGTGCTTAGACTTCTGCGGCTAGCAATCTCCATCATGCATGCTTCATTTGGTCCTACACAGCTTCATAAGAATTCGGAAACTTCCATAGAAAGATCTCTGTATTTCCCTTTAGTGAAAAACAAGTAAGAAAGCGACCAGCGTGGCAATGACAATTTTTGGAGTGTTAATAACATTTCCATTACGTAGAAAATTTGTAAATAACGACACAACAATCATATCCAAGTCAAGAGTACCAGCAAATGTGGAGTACGCGATGGACTTGTAAACTTGTTCAACCCGACACATCTATATCCATTTTCGTTTGAAAAAAAAAATATAAAACATATCTAAATCCGTTTTCATAATTTAATACGACAATAAAAGAGGAGTAAATAAGATGATAGGTTGTGAATTTCTACAACCCATAATGGACGCCGAAGACCTATAATTCAAAGTCTCTGCTGCATGATGGATTTCTTGAACCCATCACAACCAGGTATCAACTGTGTCGACAATGGACTTGCAAACTTGTAAAAGGGGTTGTGAACACAATCCATTCATTTCAGTTACCCTTGTTTCTTTTCTCCATCACACGACTTTCGTTGCAACTCCCCAATCTACATCGATAATCTATTCCTATAAATTCTAGAATTTACTTGCTAAACGTTACCATCACCAAAGCATAGCAAAGGAAATTGTGTGTGATAATGGACAGCCACTATCACCTCAGTATTGCTCACTATTTCCTTCTTTTCCTTTTGGCGTCTTCCTACATGCGGAGTACTACTCAACTCTGTTTCTGTTTGGCCAGTGGTGAACTTTCAAGCAGTGTGGAAACAAATTCAGTAATGAGGGATGATATACAACGAGAAATGAGTGTGGAACTTTCAAGCAGTGTGGCCAGTGGTGAACTTTCAAGCAGTGTGCAAAATACGCATCAGTAATGAGGGATGGTATACAACGAGAAATTTGGGCTAAAGTCACACAGTAGATCAAGTACAGTTATTTTAGGATTCAAACATGAGCATTTCTACAAGCGTGGAGGGATATCATCGTAACACTACATGCATAATATTTTTTCGCACACAAGCACACTTCAGTTTATTTTTGTTCCTTGATTTTTCTCTACTTTATTCGGTCTAAAATTCATGAATAAACAAAAGTATGAATGGAGAAAAAATGTGTGGAAATCTTTTTTCATAATTATTTCCTGATTTCATAACAAAACAAAGGAAAAAAGAAAGAAAGAAGAAAATGATAAACGCAAGAAAGAAGAAAATGATAAACGCACACGTTTTTTAACCTCCTACACATTCGTTGGTTCTGTTTGATCTATTCAATCTAATATTTAGAAATAAAGAAGAGTGTGTCACAAACTAAAAATAGCGTGTGAAAATCACTCTTCAAAAAGCTTTGTAAGATAATTATTTTCAACAATCACACGAAAACGTGTATAGAAAAGCCAAATTGCTAAGTCATAGTCGGTCACATAACCCCTTCTCTGTCATGTTGCCTTAAGGGACACTCCAAAGTCCAAACTGTAGGGAAAATGATAGTCCAATAGTTATATGAAAAATTAAACGAAGTTAGGGTGAGATGATAAATTGAATGGAGACATATAACTTATTTTGGATGGAAAACTTAACGGAATTTAGGCGAGATGACAAATTAACAACTTTAGAAAATTGGCACAACAAATTGCTTAAAAATTTAGTTTACATGACAAATTAAAAAAAGATGTACAAGTTCATACAGTATTAAACCAGAGTTACAAAAAATGTTTCAGTTCTTATTTTAAGTGTTTTTTTTTTTTCCAGTTGTTAGCTTGTTTTGTTATCGTCTGGATTTTGTTGTCGTCAATTATGATATATTTTCTGCTCTTTTTTTCTCCTTTAACAGGCGCTGGAGGAGACTAAATATTCATCGCTGCATATGGATTCTCCATCACGCATGCATTTTCATTTGGTCCTACACGGCTTCATTATTATTCGGAAACTTCCACAGAAAAATCTATGTATTTCCCATTAGTGAAAAACAGATGAGAAAGCGACTAGTGTGACAATGACGATTTTGGAGTGTTAATAACATTTTCGTTGTGTAGAAAATTTGTAAATAACAACACGACAGTCATATCCAAGTAAAGACTACCAGCATCTGTGGTGAAGGTGATGGACTTCCAAACTTGTTCAACCCGACGCATCTATATCCGTTATCGTTCGAACAAAATATAAAACATTCTAAATCCGTTTTCAAAATTTTACACCACATGAAAAGAACAGTTCCAGCAGAAGACCTTAATTCAAAGTCTCCGCTGCATATGGATTTCTACGACGCAACAGAACTAGGTCCCAGCTGTGTCGATAATGGACTTGCCAACTTGTAAAATGGGTTGTGAAGACCCGCCCTCTTTTCTTTTATCCATCAGACAACTTTCGTTGCAACTTCTCGATCTGCATCGATAATCTATTCCTATAAATTCTGGAATTTAGAAGCTAAACATCATCATCACCAAAGCATAGCAAAGAAAAGTGTGTGTGATAATGGATAGCCACTATCACCTCAGTATTGCTCACTATTTCCTTCTTTTTCTTTTGGCGTCTTCCTACATGCAGAGTACTACTAAACTCTCTTTCTGTTTGGCCGGTGGTGAACTTTCAAGCAGTGTGGAAACAAATTCGTGCATCGACGAAGAAAGGCGAGCGCTTCTCATCTTTAAACGACATCTTGTTGATCATTCTGGCAGGCTTTCCTCTTGGGTAAGGCACGATTGCTGTCGATGGGAAGGGATTTCATGCAACAATCTCACCGGTCATGTCGTGAAGATGGACCTCCGGAATCGATACCCAGATCTACATTCCAATTCTGATGAAGAGTGGGACGAGTCGGCTTATGAAATGGCTCAATTGAGAGGTAAGATAAATGCTTCTCTGTTGAGCTTGAAACATTTAAATTACCTGGACCTAAGCCTTAATGATTTTCATGGCATTCAAGTTCCTAAGTTCTTCGGGGAACTTAAAAGTTTGCAATATCTTAATCTCTCCTCTGCGTCATTTGGAGGTGAGATTCCCCCTTCTCTTGGTAACCTTTCAAGCCTCAATTTTCTTGACCTTGGGAGGAATCAACTCTCATTTTCCAGAAATTTGAATTGGCTGTCTCGCCTCTCTTCTCTAAAATACCTTCATCTCGGAGGCATGGATCTTAGCACCACAGGAGTCAATTGGGCGTATGCTGTTAATATGCTTCCTTCATTAGCAGAGTTACACTTATTTGATTGCCAAATTGAAAGCATTTCACAATCACTGCGGAGCATTAACTTGACATCACTTTTTAATCTTACCAGCCTCATAACACTTGATCTATCCGGGAATGATTTCGGTGGTCCTTTCCCAAGTGAATTTGCAAACTTCAAATCTCTGGAACAACTTGATTTATCTACAACAGGCTTGAAAGGTCAAATTCCTAAAGGCATTGGAAATTTGTGCAAGCTAAAGGTCTTAAGTCTTTTTTTGAACAAATTTAGTGGGGGGCTTGAAGAGTTTTGGAGAAGTTTCTCAAATTGTTCAAATATTCAATTAGAGTCACTAGATTTGTCTTCTTGTGAGCTGGGAAGCCAACTGCCGGTCTCCTTTGGAATGTTTAGAAGTTTGCAAAATCTCTACCTTGGTGGAAACTCTTTGTGGGGCTCAATTCCAGATTCCATTGGAAACTTGTCATCCTTGAAAACTTTAGAACTCTCTTTTAATATGATGAACGGCTCCATTCCACAAAGTCTGGGACAACTCTCTCAGCTAGTTTCCCTCGATCTATCTTCTAATCCTTGGGAGGGCAAACTAACGGAAGCCCATTTCATAAATCTTACCCGGTTACAAGATTTTAGAGCAGGAAGCATAGACAACCACACGTCCCTCATTTTCGACATGGCGTATGATTGGGTTCCTCCATTCAAGCTCTACATAATTTATATCGTAAATTGTCATATAGGTCCCGGTTTTGGGATATGGCTTCAATCTCAAACTGAACTGAGAGCCATCAATCTTCGTGGTAATGGAATCTCGGATTCCTTACCAAGGGACTGGCTGTTAAAGAGATCTTCCCAACTCATCCGACTAGACTTGTCTTACAATCAATTTCGTGGAAACCTTCCATCCCATTTGAAATCTCCAAAATTGGAGTGGATTGATTTGAGTTATAATCAGTTGGAGGGCCCACTCCCACTTTGGTCAGCCACTAAGGTCATTTACTTTTATCTTGAAAGCAATTCCTTTTCCGGGCCAATTCCCTCCAATATTGACCAGATGATGCCCAATTTAAATTCTTTGGATCTTTCTAAGAATCATTTGATTGGCAATATTCCTCGCTCTATCTGTAACATGCAGCAATTGCAAGAATTGTCTCTTTTTGAGAATCATTTGAATGGCATTATTCCTCCCTTTGTTTACAACATGAAGCAGTTGCGAATCTTGTCTCTAAGGAGCAATCAATTTCATGGAGAATTTCGTCATGCATGGAGTGTGAGGAGCAAAATGATGTTTCTAGATGTTAGTCAAAACAATCTCTCGGGTAATATTCCCACATCATTGGGGGTATTAATTTCCCTGGAAGTATTAAAGCTCAACAACAACAATTTTGACGGTGAAATTCCAAATTCCTTGCAAAATTGTTCTCAGTTGAGGAGTATTGATCTTGGAGACAACAAGTTATTTGGCAAAATACCACAGTGGATAGGAGGATTAAATGTATCCATGTTGTTTAGGCTGCGATTACGGTCCAACTATTTTAGTGGACATATATCCCAGCAACTGTGCAATCTTCAACAACTTCATATCCTCGACCTTAGTCACAACAACATTTCAGGTACTATTCCCAAGTGTTTGGGTAATTTGGCTTCGCTGGTCAATGATTCATATACATCAGATGATACTTTTCATGCCTTTGATGAGCAAACCACACTGACACTAAAAGGAAGGGAACTTGTGTACAACACGACTCTAGATCTTGTAAAGAGCATTGATCTTTCATCAAATACTTTACAAGGTGAAATCCCTAAAGAAATAAGTAGCCTCATTCTATTGGGTACCTTGAACTTGTCTAGGAATCAATTGACTGGAAAGATCCCTTCCGAGATCGGAAACTTGCATTGGCTCGAAACACTTGATCTCTCACACAACCACCTTTCAGGACAGATTCCTCAATGCTTGTCATCTTTAACCTCACTATCCCACTTGAACTTGTCTTACAACAACTTGTCTGGAAGAATTCCTTCAGGAAACCAGCTTCAAACGCTCATTGATCCATCCATTTATATGGAAAATCCATTGCTATGTGGCGTTCCTCTCTCAACTAAGTGCCCTGGAGATGACACTTTCCCATCTAAGGATACAAAAGACATAAATGAAGGTGGAAATGATGAGTTGTGGTTCTATGTCAGCATGGTACTTGGCTTTATTGTAGGCTTTTGGGGGGTTTGCGGCACACTGATCTTAAAGACATCATGGAGGTATGCATATTTTCAGTTCTTCGACAGCATCAAAGACAAGATAGCATTAACAATTGCATTGAAAGTGGCTCGTTTTCAAAGAATGTTTTCTTATGTTTGATAGTATTACTTATATTTGTGGTTTCCTTTGTATTTGATTTATGGGACTTGCAACTGATGTATTGAATAAAAAAAATTCTACCTTTCAATAAATGTTCCCACAAACAATTATGTATTAACTTGGAATTAATTAAAATTTCTAGTGTGTACTTATCAATCGCCTAAACCAAAAAAAATTAGGGAAGGGGTAGTAACGTACAATCGCGTTTATTTCATAAAACGAAAATAAAGACCGCCGATTTAACGAGACGACTCAGACCTCTGCAACGGTCGACTGTTCTCATTCCGCTCCATCTCCGAAGATCAGAATCCGAGAAGAGCACGAGATATCTCCAAAATGACGTCGTTTAAGGTACGCTTCTTCCTACAAATCTATCGACAAACTATCGTTTCGATGTAATTCTTGAGAAATCGAATTTATTCGAAAAATCAATTCAACTAGGGCTGCGTTTTGAAATTTGAATTACTGTTCGTACAATTATGGGTTTCTTTTGTGGAAGTTGCTTTCTCGTGAATTTTGTCTTGAACTGATTGAAATTCTCTCGGTTTTTTCTAGAAATTGGATCATCGGCAGAGCACTACGACACTTGTAGAGAGAAGCAAAATGTTGGCTGCTAAGGTCGGAAAAATCCATAAAGGTTTTCGATTCCCGGATAACTTTCTTTGATTTCTTTCTCTGGTTTTTCCTTTGGATGAAATCAGTTCTGACATCTGCGAAACCCTGCTTGGTTTTTCGTAATTTTCAGCCAGAATTCGGCGTAGGACAGAAAACTCAACATGCTCACGTTGTGTGGAACCGCAATTCTTGGTTCTTCTGCTGGTTTTAAGGTCTTGTGGTGGTGATTTATTTACTTCTGACCTTCTTTTTCGATATTTTAGACAGTTGGTGTCTCAAGTTTTAAGGTTTATACAGAAAGTGACACTGCCAAAGCTGATGCCGGGATCGGGTAATTGTAGTTTTAAATTTGTGCAATTTCATTTTGATTATCGAATGTTATGGTTTTAATCAATGTCTAAGTTGTTTTAGAACTAAAATCAACTAAGCCTTCCTTCCAGAATTTAAATCTTGGGATTTTTATTTGTATGCAAACTGTGCTAACAATTCAAATAGAATGGGAGCCTTGTACAATGATGTCGCTAAGTAGAGGCCAAAAAGCATTAGATATTAGCTGTATCTGCCCACTTCCTTCAAGTTCTTCTAGGATTGTAGGGGGTGATGCCTCTAAAATTATGTTGGTACCTTTTCATTTGCTCATATAGTTCCTTCATTTTTGGATTGTGAGCTAAGAAGTTCTAAATTTGGGCCATCTTCAATGCAGGAGCGGTAAAAGTGAGAGGATTAAATCTTTGCAACGGTATGCATTTTGATATTATGATACCTGTACGTGCTTGTGAATTCAATATTCTTTTGATAGTTTGATATAACTGTAGATGTTAGCAAAGGTGTGAGTAGGTTCGAGATCCTTTGCTTTTGCTTTAATGTAGTATTGTATTCTTTTGTATTTTTGTAGGGTTTCAGTGGGTACAAACGTTAAGACTGTGAATTTATCATCAAGGATATCCTTCCTGGTAAGAATGTTAAATCCTAGCATGCATTTTCCTTGTAACTCTCTTATTTACATGATTGCATAGTATGTTGTTCTACTGACTTCAGTAGATAACTAGATATCTCTCTGTAATCTGAAAATGAACAAAAGAGCCTTCATATGAGTGGTTCAAAGATCTCATAGTTACTTACGGCCCTTAAGCAGGGTACTTCAAGTTAGTTTTCATATATAGTTCCACCCCCAAACTGGACAAAAGTTGCAAAACTTTAAAGTTTTCTTCCTGTCCATGTTTTGCTTTTTGAAGGTCAATTAAGTTTTTGTGTTCCACTGTTATGTTGTATGTTTGACAACGCAAAGACAGGGTTTTGTTTTTCTTGACAAGCTTAGCGAGTATCAATGCCAATCATTTCATATATGTTGTTCTTCCAATTGTAAGAATTGATTTTTGTGTTACTTCAATCAGGGAAAAGGGCGGGAAAGCTTTAATACTTCAGAAATGCTGGTATGGTTTCCCGGATTCAATTGTACTATTTGAATTTTTTTTTTTATTATGGATAAACTGTAGCTATTAAAGAGTTGAAGGCACCTTCAGAGAATCAAAGGACCAAGGCTATGGGTCTAAACCGTGAATCTATTGTTACAGATGGCAGGTCTGAGCCACCTTTGTTTTCCGTCTTTATAAGAAATTAGAAATTGTGCCGCAATTTGTTTGTTGTGCTTTTGAAATATTCTAATCCGGCTCATATGCTTATGAAACTAAACATATAAAGACCCGTGATTAAACTTATAACTTTTTTTTCAGGAGGACTTCATATACTTCACTTAAGCTGATAACGTGTCTGACCTGCAGACATGTTTGTTTATTTACTGTGGATAAGATCTGTATCTGTTATTGATATATTTTCTATTTCCTCTCTCCATTTTAAAGGAAATCATTGCTGGTGCTAAAGGTCAACCCAGAGGAAGCAAGTATTCCGAAGGTTGATGTCGTGCATTATAATAATGTTCCTTGGTTCAGTTTAACAGGAGTAGGATTTCAAGTTGGACATTTATATTTTTTGCTTTCCTGCTTGTAGGAAAATGCTGGTAGAAATTCTGAAGGAAAAAGAGGGTATTATGGTAAGATGCCGTGAATATTTAAGATTTGACAAGTGCATGGCACATGATGTCTGACCAAATGGCATTTTGGAATACAATTAAGGCTACGGTTGGCAAGAAAGTAGTACCTAGAGTAAACGATACCACGAGGAGCCATCTGTTGAGGAATCGAGTGAGTGATATCTTTGTGATTATGTGAGTGACAGTGATCCATACTACTACTTTTCTATCCCGCTTAAATTTAGTTAAAAGGTTTTGCTGATACTGGTGCATATTCCTTTCAACCTCTTTTTGCTTCTGAATGAATGGAATGGAAGCATCTTTCTTGCATTTTATGGATAGGATTGTTTGTTCTCACTTCAGGCATGACTAATATGTCAATTTCAGAACTCAAAGCAAATAACAGCAGATGCAAAAGTAAAACTACAAGGGAGTACAAAAAGAACTTGTATTCTGTAGTTCACCCCAAATTTTATGAATCTTGTGGCTCCTCCCAGTTATTTTTAGATCTTTCTAATATGTTCCTGGAAAAGGAAAATTTATCATTTTTCTTGCCCCCTGGTAACTACGAATTGATATTATAATGCTACATGGGAATACAATTTTTGGTCGTGAAAGTTGCAGCATATAGATTTCGAATGGCTGCATTGGGGAGTTTGGTTTTAGGTTTAGTCACATTGTTTTTTACTCTTGATGGGCTTCTGTATTCATTTTATTCATCTTTACTACTATAGTTTGAATTACTACATTCATTAACTTTCTAATTCATTGGATGTCTCTTATGTTGAATGATCATTTAAGCTTTTATGTCTTATTGAAACACGGTTGAGATTTCTATCTATTAATAGTTTGCATGTGATTTGAGATTGCAGGGGTTAGCGTAATTCAAATGTCCGTGTATTGCCAAGAAATTCGGTCAGGGTAAGTCTAATCAGAAATAGAATTCATGTCCCTCCCTCTCCTCATATGAGAAAAAAGAATTAATGTGTCGTTTTGTTTAACCAGTTCTGAAATGTAGTTGCTCAAGTTTGTCTACTTCAGACAGTAAAACAATTTCACTTGTGTCGCCATATTTTACTTTCAGTACTTCAACAATCTGTCAATTTTTTTGAAGTCATTTGGTCCTGAAATCTGTTGACTTGTGTTATTGCTTAACATGGCAACCATTTTGGCATCAACTGGAAGCTTTATGGCAGTGCATTCAATTTAGTACTTCGCCTGAGTGATTGCTTTACATTACTATGAGATTACGGCATCATCCTGACTTTGTTTCTTGGCATGTTAGATCTATATGAAGTAGATGTACGTTCTATTTATCTTCCCTTTAATTTTATTACAAAAACTTTGTCCACACTGAAGGCTCGTGAGTCGCAAAGGACTTTGAAATCCAAGGGTGCATCACGTCCAAACAAATTAGTTTCTGCTACTGCAACTTCATCCAAAACTGAAAAAGTGGCTACTTCTCTTCCTGAGAACATTAAGCATGAAGCCACTCAGGGCGAGTTCCCATCTGAAGCCAACTGCAGCCAGAGTGCTTCAACTATCAAATCAAATAGGAGGAGATCTTACACATCTCTATTGATGACTGGATCAAAGGTCGGGGTTTACCGTGTTCTATTGATGCCTTTATTCCTTACTCGTGAACTACTTTCACACTTGGCCCTATTTGCGGTTACTAGAGGACCGTGTTGAAGCTTTGAAGGCGGAAGAGCTGCCAGGTATTGATGACGATTGCAATCAACTGGAAGTTTCTGATTATGTTGATGAGATCTATCAGTATTACTGGGTTTCTGAGGTAATGATTATTATGTCTCTATACCACTGTTTTCATCTTAGTGTGGTAAGATAGTAGGTTTAGTGTAGTTCTGATTCTGACTTGTTGGCTTTGTTAAAATTGTCTTTAACTGCAGGCACAGAATCCACCTCCAGAAAATTTTATGTCGATTCAGGCAGGCATTACTCATCATATGCGAGGCATATTGGTCAACTGGTTAATTGAAGTACCGATTTAACCTTTTGATGAACTATGATGTTTTTGTATTCCTTTTTGTCTTGCTTTGTTCAATTTTACATTTCATGATGTTTAATAGCTGGCTATCCCCTTGATTTGTTCATCCGGAACAGGTACATTACAAATTCGAGTTAATGCAAGAAACTCTGTCTCATGGTGACATTGCTCGATCAACATCTTTCCCAAGTTACAACTAAGAAGGATAACATGCAGTTAGTTGGTATCACTGCACTCTTGTGTTGGGTTTTTTCCAGCCCATGATAAGTTGTCCTAAGTCTATTCGGAATTAATAGTCTTAGAGGATTAAATTGTTTTCCCAATTGGAGTTGTTTACCCAATTAGAGTTAGTTTCTCAATTGGAGTAGGATTCATAACTAGTTTCCAATTAGGATTAATAATCCTTATTGAAGAAGACCTTTATTATGTCTATATAAAGGGGCTATTGTACTAGTTTTGAATTGGAGGGAGCAAAACAATAAATTGTATACCACTCTAGGGATTAGAGTGAGAGAATATTGTAAAGTGTGTGTGAGAGAAAAGAAAAGAGATAGTGTATTTCTTGCTCTTGTTCTTTTAGGTTTTTCGTCAAGTCCTAGTTCTAGAGATTTGGCAAGATTATTGGTTGTACTCATTATTGATATAGTGAAAGATTGTTGTTGCTGTCCCGTGGATGTAAGCACATACTGCCGAACCACGTAAATTCTTGGTGTTATTTATCTTGGTTATTTGTTTTCGATTTCCAGAGTTTGTTCTTGTTTTTCCCATTCTTAAAACGTGATATTCTCAACAAGTGGTATCAGAGCCTGGTTTGGCTGATATCCGTTTAGAATGGAGGGTGCAATTATGATGAAACTCACTCGTTCCAACTGGGTTACGTGGAAATCAAGAATGGAGGACATGCTTTATTGTAAAGATCTCCATGAGCCAATTGAAGGTATTAATAGCAAGCCAGAAAATATGTCTGCTGCCAATTGGACCAAGATGAATCGTAAAACTATTGGTACGATTAGACAATGGGTGGATGAGAGCATCTATCACCATGTGTCTAAAGAAACTGATGCGCAAGCTCTTTGGAAGAAGTTAGAATCCCTCTTCGAGAAGAAGACCGCTGCCAAGAAAGCATTCCTTATCAAAGAGCTTGTCAACATGAAGTACGCGGAAGACGTTAGTGTAACCGAGCACTTGAACAACTTTCAGAACATGATCAATCAGGTAGCCACTATAGGTTTGAATATTGAAGAAGAGCTGCTAGCACTTTTATTGCTAGGATCCTTGCCAGATAGTTGGGAAACTTTCATCGTAACTATAAGCAATTCGGCTTCTAATGGCGTATTGTCTATGGATGCTGTTAAGGATAGCATGTTTAATGAAGAAACAAGGAGAAAAGCTTCAGGTGCAGGCGCTGGAGCTGGACAACTCTTTGTCATAGAGAAAAGAGGCAAAAATTCTGGTGAGACAAGATTCAATGGCAACTGCCACTATTGTGGGAAAAAGGGTCACATGAAGAAGCATTGTCGTAAATGGAAAAAGGAACAAAAGGATGGGAACAATACTGCAGGTGTTGTGACTTACGATGAAGAGCTTCTTTAATGCAGATGATTGATGGTTTTCTGGCAAAGAAGTCTATAATTGCCTTTGCCAATGACGATGGGTATTGCGATCAGGGGGAGCCTGGCTAAGAGAAGTCTAATCAAGAGGATCTTGGTTAATGAGTAGTTCGATCAAGGGGAGCTTGATTATGGGTAGTTCGATCAGGGGGAGTCTGGTCATGAAAAGTTCGATCAATGGGAGTTTGGTCAAGAGGAGCAATCCTATTTCGGTATACCTTCCTCATGGTCTGGAGGGGGAGATTGTTGGGTTTTTTCCAGCCCATGATAAGTTGTCCTAAGTCTATTCGGAATTAATAGTCTTAGAGGATTAAATTGGTTTCCCAATTGGAGTTGTTTACCCAATTAGAGTTAGTTTCTCAATTGGAGTAGGATTCATAACTAGTTTCCAATTAGGATTAATAATCCTTATTGAAGAAGACCTTTATTATGTCTATATAAAGGGGCTATTGTACTAGTTTTGAATTGGAGGGAGCAAAACAATAAATTGTATACCACTCTAGGGATTAGAGTGAGAGAATATTGTAAAGTGTGTGTGAGAGAAAAGAAAAGAGATAGTGTATTTCTTGCTCTTGTTCTTTTAGGTTTTTCGTCAAGTCCTAGTTCTAGAGATTTGGCAAGATTATTGGTTGTACTCATTATTGATATAGTGAAAGATTGTTGTTGCTGTCCCGTGGATGTAAGCACATACTGCCGAACCACGTAAATTCTTGGTGTTATTTATCTTGGTTATTTGTTTTCGATTTCCAGAGTTTGTTCTTGTTTTTCCCATTCTTAAAACGTGATATTCTCAACATCTTGTTGGCATCAAAATATGAGGACTTTTGGCATCCAAGGGTAAATATCAATATCTCAACTCATATGCATTTTTTCGTGATTTTCTTTCTAATTATCTACAACAAGAAAAATTACAGGTCAAAAATTTAATTAGCATCTTAGTTGAGACATACACCAGAGTAAAGGTGCTTGGAATGGTTTGTGCTTTTCTTAGACTCGGATTAATTCAGTATATCTGTTTTGTTAGAATCTGGAAATGTCCTGGTGCATATCTTATGAGATGAATAATGCTGCATTCTATAGTTCCCTTTACGCTTGTCCTAAAATAAACACAGTCTTTGCTTTTCAGGAGAAAGCCTTTCTGAAAAAGCTGAAGTTTCGTCTTAATGCACCTACTCCGTATGTCTTCATGTTAAGATTTCTCAAGGCTGCTCAGTCAGAAACAAAGGTATTCAGTAGTTTCTAAAGCTAACAGACATAAATTTTGATTAATGATTAACAGCATAACTAAGAAAGAAAGAGATTGACATGCCAGAGTCTAGTGGATATTAGTTCTTGATATGGATTAGATAACAGCAAAGTTGTTAACAGGCTGTTACTTTGTGGACTGTTTTGCAGCTTGAACACTTGGTTCTACCTTATCGAGTTGTGCTTGGTTGAGTATGAAGCGTTAAGGTTCAAGCCCTCGTTGCTGTGCGCAGCATCCCTATCTGTCCCAAGGTGCACCCAGCAGATTACTCTGGCTTGGACCCCGCTCGTTACGAAGTATCCCAAATCAGGTACTGCTTTAAAGACAAGTAAATAAATTTGTTTCCTTATCTAGTGCTTGCTTCAGAATAAATTTTAATGATCGATGTTTGATTGTTGCATAGACTGTGCAGAGATGGTCTTAAGATTTCACAAAGCTGCAAGAGTGGGAAATTTGAAGGTCACATACGAAAAGTACTCTAGCCCTGATCTCAGTGGCGTTTGCAGCAATAAAACCATTGGAGACGCTTCCACACCGATTCAGCTTCGAGGGGTGGAGATAAGAATGTTAACAATTCAAGAGATAAAGACTTCAGCATCATCTAGTAGACTTGTTTTCCCCTTCATTTGTTGAAGCCTGTGTAACACGAATCCATCAAGCTTGTTGTAAAGAAGCCATATTTCGTAGCGCTTCTACTGATGGCGTCTGTTTACTCTAGGGTTTTCAGGATTACAAAATTCTTTTGTTCATTTGGTACTGCAGTTCACATCGGTATGTTGTGTTGCATGCATTTATGTTATGATCTCATTGAAGTGTAACATCATGTTGTTGCTGAGAAATTATGACGTGGGAACTGAACGCATTGTTGTTGTAACAGCTATTGCTGCGTGAATCTAGCTTCTGACTAAGGGTTTGCGGCTGTTGAACCGGGCTGACCCATTTGTTGGGGTAACAGTTTCTGATAGGGGAGAAAATGTTGTGTCTGCTGCAGGAGAGGTACATCTTGAAAGATGCATAGAAGATTTGAAGGAGAGATTTGCAAGGGTAAGCCTGGAAGTGTCTCCTTCTTTAACTAAAGTGCTTGAAGATAGTTCTGATTTACTTGGAGATATTCTTGGAGGTAGGGCTTCAAAAGAAGCCTCGGCTTGTGGAAGCCATGTACTTCTGTGAATTGAACACGACAACTGAGCATTTGGGTTCTATGTACGCTGTGCTTGGGCGAAGGCGGGCTAGAGTTTTAAAGGAGGAAATGCGGGAAGGCTCCCCATTGTTCACTGTGCATGCATATGTTCCTGTTTCTGAAAGCTTTGGTTTTGCGGATGAGCTTAGAAGATGGACTGCTGGTGCTGCAAGTGCTCTTCTTGTGCTTAGTCAATGGGCAGCACTTCCAGAGGATCCTTTCTTTGTACCGAAGACAGAAGAAGAACTTGAGGAGCTTGGTGACGGTTCTAGTGTGCTTCCCAATACTGCGAGGAAACTAATTAACGCTGTAAGACGGAAGAAGGGGCTTCCTGTAGAGGAAAAAGTAGTACAGCACGCGACCAAGCAGAGGACCCTGGCTCGTAAAGTGTAGAGGTTGTTGATATACTTTAGCTTTAGTGTTAGGGCCAATCTAGTTGTAATTAACTTACCATGGCTTAATATCTTCTGCAAATTGGCAATGCTGCTATAGATTGAGACTAAGTTGGTTGCGAGAGTGGCTCGCAATCGCAGTTTTCGCATGTTGCTGTGGCTGGATAACAATTTTGATGGCTTGACAGAAATTTTGAATTTCGATGTTTTCTTTTAATTTGATATCGAATTGGTGTCAAAGAGGTTTTTCGTGCTTTCTTTTTTAACAAGTTTACGTGAATATGTTCATGACCTGCTGTGTCTGAGGTGGCCAGGGCATTGCACGGTGGTGTTCCACGACCACACGTGCTACATGCTGTCGTTAGGGCTTCGGAAGAAAAAAATTTAGCTTAAACCCGTTGTATGCAACGATTACGGCTGCCTCTCTTTTCCGTAGGGAGAAAAGGATAGGGAAGGATCAAACGCCATAACATTTTTATTTGTACAAAAAGAGAAATTGGGCAGAAGCTACACAATAGGTCAAGTGTAGTTATCTTGGGATTCAAACATGTGACATTCTTTACAAGTATGGAGGGGTATCATCGTAATACTAGAGGCATAATACTTTTTTTTACTAATTGTAACTACTTGCTAGGTCATAAATGATTTTCGCACACAAGCACGCTACATGTTTTTGTTCCTTGATTTTTCTCTACTTTATTCGGTCCAAAATTCATTAATAAACAAAAGTGTGAGCAAAAAAAATGTGGGAAATCTTCTTTCAGACTTATTTCCTAATTTGGTTTGTGGAAAAAAGAAAAAGAACATGATAAAGACACGTATTTTAACAACTCACACATTCGTTGTTTCTGTTTGATTTATTCAATCCAATGGTTAAAAATAAAAAGGAGTGAGTCGCAAACTAAAGATAGTGTGTAAAAATCTCTTCCCAAAAAGCTTGGTAAGATAATTGTTTTCAACAATCACACGAATAGGTGTAGAGAAAAGCCAAATTGCTAAGTCATAGTCCGTCACATAAACCCTTCTTTTTCATATTAGCTTAGGGACACTCCAAAGTCCAAACTAAAGGAAATATGATAGTGTACAATATTAGTTATATGACAAACTGAACAGAGTTAGGGTGAGATCACAACTTGAATGAAGGTACACGACTTATTTTAGATGGAAAACTTAACGGAGTTAGGACGAGATTACAAATTAATGATTTCGGAAAGTTGGTACGGCAAATTACTAAAATTTTAGTTTATATGACAAATTAAAAAATATGTACAAGTTCATACGACATTTCAAATTAAAAATCTCCCTTTACAAATATACTTGCACTGAGTTATTGAAACAAACATCGGATCAATTGTGTCTCTACCACTCGTCGCTGCAAACCAGAGTTCCAAACAAATGCTTCTGTTCTTGTTTTAAGTATTTTTTCTGTTGTTTGCTTGTTTTGTTCTTGTTTGGATTTTGTTGTCCGCAATGGATATTCTTTTTTGGATTTTGTTGTCGTCAATTGTGATAAATTTTCTGCTCCCTAACAGACGCTAGAGGAGACTTAACTATTCATAGTCTCGGCTGCACATGGATTTTCCACCGAAGATTAATTGGTGTGCCAAGACTTCTTAGGCTAGCCATCTCCATCATGCATTCGATATCATTTGGTCCTACAACACGGCTTCGTTAGAATTCGGAAAATGCAATAGAAAGCAACTAGTGTGACAATGCCGATTTTCGAGTGTGTTAATAACATTTCCGTTGTGTAGAAAATTTTAAAATAACGACACAACAGTCGTATCCAAGTAGAGACTACCCGCAAGTGCGGTGTAGGCGACGGACTTGGAAACTTGTTCAACCCAATGCATCTATATCCATTTTCATTCGAACAAAATATAAAACGTATCTAAATCCATTTTTGTAAGTTTATACCACAAGAAATGAACAGTTCCCAGCTGAAGACCCTTAATTCAAAGTCTCTGCTGCATATGGATTTCTATTACCCATCAGAACCAGGTCCCAGATGTGTCGACAATGGACTTGCCAACTCGTAAAATGGACTTGCCAGCTGAAGACCCTTAATTCAAAGTCTCTGTTTGCTTGTTTTGTTCTTGTCTGGATTTTGTTGTCTACAATGGATGATCTTGTCTGGATTTTGTTGTCGTCAATTATGATATATTTTCTGCTCTCTAACAGACGCTGGAGGAGACCAAACATGTTACATGCTGTGGTTGGGACTTGGGAAGAGAAAAAATTAGCTGAAACCTGCTGTATGCAACAGTTGCGTCTGCATCTCTTCTCCGTGGGAGGAAAGGAGAGGGAAGGGGTGACGGGGGAGTGATGATCGGTGGAGAAAATAGAGTTGTTGATTGAAGATGGAGGACCAACGAGTTTGGATCAAATGCAATAACATTTTTATTTAGGCTTATTTTTAGCTACATCCCTTGAAACTCGATTTTGATCTCACAAGTCAAAGTATAACGAATTTTGAGTTTCAGGGAGTAAAGTTACTCGATTTCACATAGTAGATCAAGTATAATTATTTGGAGATTTAAACATGGGACTTTCTTTAAAATGTGAAGAGACATCATCATAATACTAAAGGCATAATATTTTTTTACTTATTGTAACTACTTGCTAGGTCATAAATGATTTTGCCCAAACGCACCCTCCAGCTTATTTTTGTTCCTTGATTTTTCTCTATCTTATTCGGTCCAAAATTCATGAACAAACAAAAAGTATAGATGAAGAGAAAAAGTGTGTGAAAATTATTTTTTCAAAAATAGTTTCCTAATTTCATAATAAAGGAAAAGAAAAAGAAATGATAAACATAAACCCTTTTTAACCTCTTACACATTCGGTGGTTATGTTTGATTTATTCAATTTAATAGTTAGAAATAAAAAGTAATGTGTGACAAATCTTGTTGTGTGAGAATTACTCTCCGAAAAAGCTTTGTAGGATAAATGTTTTCAACTATCAGAGGAAAACGTGTATAGAAAAGCCAAATTACTTTGTCATAGTCGGTCACATAACCCGTTCTCTGTCGTGTTGGGTTAAGGGATACTCCAAAGTCCAAACTATGGGAAATGAAATATGATAGTCCAATATTAGTAATATGACAAATTGAACGGAGTTAGAATGAGAAGACAAATTGAATGGAGGCACATGATGAAAAACTTAACAGAATTTGCGGGATTACAAATTTACGATTTTGGAAAGTTGGTACGAAAAATTGCTTAAAATTTTAGTTTGTATAACAAATTGAAAAATGTGTAAGAATTCATATAACATTTCAAAAAAATTCTCTATACAAATATTCTTGCACTGTGTCATTGAAACAAACATCGGAATTATGTCTCTCTACCTCTCGTTGCTGTAAACCAGAGTCTTTCTTGTTGTCTGGATTTTGTTGTCGTCAATTATGATATTTTTCTACTCTCTAACAGACGCTGGAGAAGACTCACTATTCAAAGTCTCCGCGGCATATGGATTTTCCACCAAAGACTAATTGCTGTGCTTAGACTTCTGCGGCTAGCAATCTCCATCATGCATGCTTTTTCATTTGGTCCTACACAGCTTCATAAGAATTCGGAAACTTCCATAGAAAGATCTCTGTATTTCCCTTTAGTGAAAAACAAGTAAGAAAGCTACAAGCGTGGCAATGACGATTTTTGGAGTGTTAATAACATTTTCATTACATAGAAAATTTGTAAATAACGACACGACAATCATATCCAAGTCAAGAGTACCAGCAAGTGTGGAGTAGGCGATGGACTTGTAAACTTGTTCAACCCGACACATCTATATCCATTTTCGTTCGAAAAAAATATAAAACATATCTAAATCCGTAATTTAATACCACAATAAAATAAGAGTAAATAAGATGATAGGTTGTGAATTTCTACAACCCATGATAGACGCCGAAGACCTATAATTCAAAGTCTTTGTTGCATGATGGATTTCTTGAGCCCATCACAACCAGGTATCAACTGTGTCGACAATGAACTTGCAAACTTGTAAAAGGGGTTGTGAACACAATCCATTCATTTCAGTTACCCTTTTTTCTTTTCTCCATCACACGACTTCTGTTGCAACTCCCCGATCATCGATAATCTATTCCTATAAATTCTGGAATTTACTAGCTAAACGTTACCATCACCAAAGCATAGCAAAGAAAATTGTGTGTGATAATGGACAGCCACTATCACCTCAGTATTGCTCACTATTTCCTTCTTTTCCTTTTGGCGTCTTCCTACATGCGGAGTACTACTCAACTCTGTTTCTGTTTGGCCAGTGGTGAACTTTCAAGTAGTGTGGAAACAAATTCGTGCATCGACGAAGAAAGACGAGCGCTTCTCATCTTTAAACGACATCTTGTTGATCCTTCTGACAGGCTTTCCTCTTGGGTGGGTCACGATTGCTGTCGATGGGAAGGGATTTCATGCAACAACCTCACCGGTCATGTCGTGAAGATGAACCTCCGGAATCGATACCCAGATCTACATTCCATTTTTGAGGAAGAGTGGGACGAGTCGGCTTATGTAAAGTCTCAATTGGGAGGTAAGATAAATGCTTCTCTGTTGAGCTTGAAACATTTAAATTACCTGGACCTAAGCTTTAATGATTTTCATCGCATTCAAGTTCCTAAGTTGTTCGGGGAGCTTAAAAGTTTGCAATATCTTGATCTCTCCTCTGCGTCATTTGGAGGAGAGATTCCCCCTTCTCTTGGTAACCTGTCAAGCCTCAATTTTCTTGACCTTGGGTGGAATCAACTCTCATCTTCCAGAAATTTGAATTGGCTGTCTCGCCTCTCTTCTCTAAAATACCTTGACCTCGAATCGGTGGATCTTAGCACCACAGGAGTCAATTGGGCGTATTCTGTTAATATGCTTCCTTCATTAGCAGAGTTACACTTATCTGTTCGTACAATTATGGGTTTCTTTTGTGGAAGTTGCTTTCTCGTGAATTTTGTCTTGAACTGATTGAAATTCTCTCGGTTTTTTCTAGAAATTGGATCATCGGCAGAGCACTACGACACTTGTAGAGAGAAGCAAAATGTTGGCTGCTAAGGTCGGAAAAATCCATAAAGGTTTTCGATTCCCGGATAACTTTCTTTGATTTCTTTCTCTGGTTTTTCCTTTGGATGAAATCAGTTCTGACATCTGCGAAACCCTGCTTGGTTTTTCGTAAGTTTCAGCCAGAATTCGGCCTAGGACAGAAAACTCAACATGCTCACGTGGTGTGGAACCGCAATTCTTGGTTCTTCTGCTGGTTTTAAGGTCTTGTGGTGGTGATTTATTTACTTCTGACCTTCTTTTTCGATATTTTAAGTTTTATACAGAAAGTGACACTGCCAAAGCTGATGCCAGGATCGGGTAATTGTAGTTTTAAATTTGTGCAATTTCTTTTCCATTATTGAATGTTGTGGTTTTAATCAATGTCTAAGTTGTTGTAGAACTGAGATCAACTAAGCCTTCGTTCCACAATTTAAATCTTCCGATTTTTATTTGTATGTAACAATGCTAACAATTCAAATAGAATGGGAGCCTTGTACAATGATGTAGCTAAGTAGAGGCCAAAAAGTATTTGATATTATCCGTATCTGCCCACTTCCTGCAAGTTTTTGGCAATTACCTAGATTGTAAGGGGGAATTATATCTGTGTGCTGCTTTTAATATCAGGAGTTTTGCAACAGTTAACAAAGTATCGACTGTGGAGAATACAGCTGCTTTAAAGGTAACTAACGACCTCCTTATTCCGCTGCTTGTTTTGAGGTGGATTGGGATGGAGTGTTGTTTCTTTTGATAAGGAGTTTTTGTTTTAATTATATATTTACTGCTATCTATAAATTGTTTTGTTATCAAGGCTGGTTTGAAAAGTATGGAGAAGCAAAAGTGCATACTTGGTAGTTCTGCAGGTAAGGTTCAACGACACTGTACTTGTTATGCAAAGTTGAGTTACACATTTTGAATCTGTTCCGTTTTCAAATTTTTGTTGTCCTTATCTTAGCAAATGCAAATGTTGGAAGAAGACCATTGGCCGACGTCAGCAATGTCCAAAGCAACTCTTCTAGGATTGTTGGGGGTGATGCCTCTAAAGGAAAGTTGGTACCTTTTCATTTGCTCATATAGTTCCTTCATTTTTGGATTTTGAGCTAAGAAGTTCTAAATTTGGGCCATCTTAAATGCAGGAGCGGTAAAGGTGAGAGGATTAAATCTTTGCAGCGGTATGCGTTTTGATATTATGATACCTATACGTGCTTGTGAATTCAATATTCTTTTGATATTTTGATATAACTGTAGATGTTAGCAAAGGTGTGAGTAGGTTCGAGATCCTTTGCTTTTACTTTTGCTTTAATGTAGTATTGTATTCTTTTGTATTTTTGTAGGGTTTCAGTGGGTACAGGCGTTAAGACTGAATTGATCATCAAGGATATCCTTACTGGTAAGAATGTTAAATCCTAGCATGCATTTTCCTTGTAACTCTCTTATTTACATGATTGCATAGTATGTTGTTCTACTGACTTCAGTAGATATCTCTCTGTAATCTGAAAATGAACAAAAGAGCCCTCATATGAGTGGTTCAAAGATGTCACAGTCACTTACAGCCTTTAAGCAGGGTACTTCAAGTTAGTTTTCATATATAGTTCTACCCCCAAACCGGACAAAAGTTACAAAACTTAAAAGTTTTCTTCCTGTCCATGTTTTGCTTTTTGAAGGTCAACTTTCCATTGTTCTGTTGTATGTTTGACAACGCAAAGGCAGGGTTTTGTTTTACTTGACAAGTTTAGCAAGTATCAATGCCAATCATTTCATATATTGTTGTTCTTCCAATTGTAAGAGTTGTTTTTTTGTGTTACTTCAATCAGGGAAAAGGGCGGGAAAGCTTTAATACTTCAGAAATGCTGGTGTAGTTTCCCGGATTCAATTGTACCATTTGAATTTTTTTTTATTATGGATAAACTGTAGCTATTAAAGACTTGAAAGCACCTTCAGAGAATCAAAGGACCAAGGCTATGGGTCTAAACCGTGAATCTATTGTTACAGATGGCAGCTCTGAGCCACCTTTGTTTTCCCTCTTCATAAGAAATTAGAAATTGTGCCGCAATTTGTTTGTTGTGCCTTTGTAATATTGACATGTTTGTTTATTTACTGTAAATAAGATCTGTATCTGTTATTGATGTATTTTCTATTTCCTCTCTCCATTTTAAATGAAATCATTGCTGGTGCTAGAGGTCAACCCAGAGGAAGCAAGTATTCCGAAGGTTGATGTCTTGCATTATATTAATGTTCTTTGGTTCAGTTTAATAGGAGTAGGATATCAAGTTGGACATTTATATTTTTTGCTTTCCTGCTTGTAGGAAAATGCTGGTAGAAATTCTGAAGGAAAAAGAGGGTATTATGGTAAGATGCCGTGAATATTTAAGATTTGACGAGCGCGTGGCATATGATGTCTGACCAAGTGGCATTTTGGAATACAATTAAGGCTACGGTTCGCAAGAAAGTAGTACCTAGAGTAGACGATACCACGAGGAACCATCTGTTGAGGAATCGAGTAAGTGATGTCTTTGTGATTATGTGAGTGACAGTGATCCATACTACTAGTTTTCTATCCCACTTAAAGCGAGTTAAAAGGTTTTGCTGATACTGGTGCATATTCCTTTAAACCTCATTTTGCTTCTGAATGAATGGAATGGAAGCATCTTTCTTGCATTTTATGGATAGGATTGTTTGTTCTCACTTCAGGCATGACTGATATGTCAATTTCAGAACTCAAGGCAAATAGCAGTAGATGCAGAAGTAAAACTATAAGGGAGTACAACAAAGAACTTGTATTCTGCAGTTCACCCCCAATTTTATGAATCTTGTGGTTCCTCCCAGTTATTTTTAGATCTTTCTAATATTGTCCTGGAAAAGGAAAATTTATCATTTTTCTTGTCCCCTGGTATCTAAGAATTGATATTTAATGCTACATGCGAATACAATTTTTAGTCTTGAAAGTTACAGCATATAGATTTCGAATGGCTGCATTGGAGAGTTTGGTTTTAGGTATAGTCACATTGTTTTTTAGTCTTGATGGGCTTCTGTATTCATTTTATTCTTTTTTACTACGATAGTTTGAATTACTACATTCATTAACTTTCTAATTCATTGAATGTCTCCTATGTTGAATGATCATTTAAGCTTTTATGTCTTAATTAAACACGGTTGAGATTTCTATCTATTAATAGTTTGCATGTGATTTGAGATTGCAGGGGTCAGCGTAATTCAATTGTTCGTGTGTTGCTAAGAAATTCTGTCAGGGTAAGTCTAATCAGATATATAACTCATGCCCCTCCTCCTCCTCAAATGAGGAAAAAAGAATTAATGTGTCGTTTTGTTTGACCAGTTCTGAAATGTAGTTGCTCAAGTTTGTCTACTTCAGACAGTAAAACAATTTCATTTGTGTCGCCATATTTTACTTTCAGTACTTCAACAATCTGTCAGTTTTTTTAAAGTCATTTGGTCCTGAAATCTGTTGACTTGTGTTATTGCTTAACATGGCAACCATTTTGGCATCAACTTGAAGGATTACAGCAGTGCATTCAATTAAGTACTTCACCTGAGTGATTGCTTTACATTACCATGAGATTACTGCATCATCCTGACTTTGTTTCTTCGCATGTTAGATCTATATGAAATAGATGTACGTTCTATTTATCTTCCCTTTAATTTTATTACGATCCAGCCAACTTTGTCCACACTGAAGGCTCGTGAGTCGCAAAGGGCTTTGAAATCCAAGGGTGCATCAGGTCCAAACAAATTAGTTTCTGCTACTGCAACTTCATCCAAAACTGAAAAAGTGGTCTCTTCCTGTCTTCCTGAGAACGTTAAGCATGAAGCCACTCAGGGAGGGCTCCCATCTGAAGCCAGCTGCAGCCAGAGTGCTTCAACTATCATTTCCAGGAGAAAATCAAATAGGATGAGATCTTAGACATCTCTATTCATGACTGGATCAAAGGTTGGGGCTTACCGTGTTCTATTGATGCCTTTATTCCTTACTCATGAACTACATTCACACTTGGCCCCATTTGCAGTTATTAGAGGACCGTTTTGAAGCTTTGAAGGCAGAAGAGATGCCAAGCATTGATGACGACTGCAATCAACCGGAAGTTTCCGATTATGTTGATAAGATCTATCAGTATTACTGGGTTTCTGAGGTAATGGTTATGATGTCTCTATACCACTGTTTTCATCTTAGTCTGGTAAGATAGTAGGTTTTGTGTAGTTCTAATTCTGACTTGTTGGCTTTGTTAAATTGTCTTTAACTGCAGGCACAGAATCAACCTCCAGAAAATTTAATGTCGATTCAGGCAGACATTGCTCCTCATATGCGAGACTTATTGGTCAACTGGTTAATTGAAGTACCGATTTAACCTTTTGATGAACTATGATGTTTTTGTATTCCTTTTTGTCTTGCTTTGTTCAATTTTATATTTCATGATGTTTAATAGCTGGCTAGCCCCTTTATTTGTTCATCCGGAAACAGGTACACTACAAATTCGAGTTAATGCAAGAAACTCTTTATCTCGTGGTGACATTGCTCGATCAATATCTTTCCCAAGTCACAATTAAGAAGGATGACATGCAGTTAGTTGGTCTCACTGCACTCTTGTTGGCATCCAAGGGTAAATATCAATATCTCAAACTTGTATGCATTATTTTTCATGATTTTTTTTCTAATTCTCTACAAGAAAAATTGCAGGTCAAAGATAGCATCTCAGCTGAGACATACACGAGAGCACAGGTGCTTGGAATGGTATGTGTTTTTCTTAGTCAGACTCGGATTATTTCAGTATATCTGTTTTGTTAGAATCTGGAAATATCCTTGTGCATATCTTCTGAGATGAAAAATAATGCTGCATTCTATAGTCCCTTTTCGCTTGTCCTATGATAAACAGTCTTTGCTTTTTAGGAGAAAGCCCTTCTGAAAAAGCTGAATTTTCGTCTTAATGCACCTACTCCATATGTCTTCAAAGATTTCTCAAGGCTGCTCAGTCAGAAACAAAGGTATAGTTTCTAAGGCTAACAGACAGAATTTTCTATTAATGATTAACACCATTACTAAGAAAGAAAGAGATAGATACGCCAGAGTTTAGTAGGTATTAGTTTTCGATATGGATTAGAAAACAGCAAAGTTGCTAACAGTCTGTTACTTTGCGGACTGTTTTGCAGCTTGAACACTTGGCATTCTACCTTATTGAGTTGTGCTTAGTTGAATATGAACCGTTAAGGTTCAAGCCCTCATTGCTGTGCGCAGCAGCCCTATATGTTGCAAGGTGCACCCTGCAGATTACTCCGGCTTGGACTCCGCTGCTCTGCAAACACGCTCATTACGAAGTATCCCAAATCAGGTACTGCTTTAAATACAAGTAAATAACTTTGTTTCCTTATCCAGTGCTTGCTTCAGTATAAATTTTAATGATCGATGCTTGATCGTTGCAGAGACTGTGCAGAGATGGTCTTAAGATTTCACAAAGCTGCAAGAATGGGAAGTTTGAAGGTCACATACGAAAAGTATTCTAACCCTGATCTCAGTGGTGTTGCAGCGATAAAACCGTTGGACACACTTCCACTCTGATTCAGCTCAGAGGGGTGAAGATAAGAATGTTAACAAATCAAGGGATAAAGACTTCAGCATCATCTGGTAGACATGTTTTCCCCCGCAGTTGTTGAAGCATGTGTAGCAGGACAAAATTCTGCTTGTATTTCATATTGATCTAACACAATGAAGGACATCCATCAAGCTTGTCGTAAAGAAGCCATATTTCGTAGCGCTTCTACTGATGGCGTCTGTCTACTCAAGGGTTTTCAAGATTGTAAAATCTTTTGTTCATTTGGTACCGCATTTCACATCAGTATGTTGTGTTGCACGCGTTTATGTTATGATCTCATAGAAGTGTAACAACATCATGTTGTTGCTAAGAAATTATGACCTCGAACTGAACACAACGTTGTTGTAATAACTATTGCTGTGTGAATCTAGTTTCCTGTTAATGGTACATATTGCATTGATCAATCATTATATTATCTCCCTTTATCTTTTGATAGATCCAAATTAGCTCTTAATTAACGTTACACGGTCTGATTTTAATGACTCGTACTTGTTTACGTAAGCGAACATATTTGTTGATGAGCCATGACTCAAGTTGCAGGGGTAGGGTGAAAGTAGATCATAGATTCGATTCCCGTTTTAAAGAAAAACCAAACCAATTCTCGCATGGATCTTCACTGCAGGAAGACCTTGGACATAGCAGAACAGGTTTGTCTGCCCTGAATTGTGCACGAAATTGGCTTGTCCGAGATGCAGTTAGTTAGAAAGCCGTTTCTGTCAAGAAATGAAGCCTGACGGAGGGTATCAAGCAGAACATTTTCCGAATGGTTGATAGGCTCGAAGTAAAGAAGCGAAACAAAGGTCACAAGTGGAGAGAAACATAACTCCGAGTAGAACATACGTGCGTTTGACTAGTAATGACAAGAAACTACTGAGAACAGCGACCGGACCAGATAATGAAGCGATGAAGGAGGCAGAATCGATCATGTAAAGCAACATTATAAATGGAAAACAAAATTTATTAAATGAAACAAGATTTCATATATACTATTCCGACCTGTATAAGCTCAAAAAATGTAGCCTAGCTTCTTTGCCTCCACCACCACAAGAAGTATATATTGAACTCTGCAGGATCTCCCTATGTATATACAACCTTGATCTTCAACAAAAACCATTATCTGCTATCTACCAACATATAATACAAAACGTAATGCACAAGTACATATACGTTACATATTCTACCGTATAGATTAATATCAGAAGTAGCTCAATCAGCTAACCAAACCATCTTGTGGAAGCAAGTAACCATCCCGATTCAAAGTCCCCCTCACTGCTCGATAAAACTCCAACCACGAAGATGAGTACGCATCTGCAGGACCCCACAGAAATGTCAGATTAGGACTAGCAGGGCCTGGTGCCATTAAATCCAACACTGATGCAGCTGGTTTGAGCTTCTGTGGAAAGTTAAACGCCAAGTTATCAACTTTATGTTCATATATTTTGCCCTTTCGGTCCAATTTATACCGCGAGGTGCCCTGAAACTGACCCTTCGCTTCCCATGGAACTCGAGGAACACCCTTCATGTTCCACCTTATCAGTATCACATTCTCTGAAGGCTGCCAAATCCTATAAACCTCGAGGGAGATATCGCGGAACAGAATCTTTCCATGAAATCGCAATGCCCAGAAGATCAATTTGTAATTCTCAATGCCAGTGAATGTGTTCAAAGGATCCATAAATGTTATATCATCCCTGAAATTCATCAAATTCCACAAATGAATCCCATCAAATGCAACTCTACATTTCCAGTAACATATTAAACAATTACAAAATCATCAAATTTCAAACAACAATTCAATCTATGATGTCAATTCTAAAACTACCAAACAATTTAATGAATGTATAAACATTCTGATAAACCAAACACTAGCAAAGAAAAATTAAGAAACCCAGATTAACAAATTACCTATAAATGTCATAATTAAGGTCCTTGGCGAAAATTAAAGGGACATCTTCACGAAGCGTCCGTACAGCCAGGCCAAGATTGACATAAAAATCGTCCCTTTGCTGCTTATCCTGCGCAACCCTGGAGGTGTCAAGCTGCGCACCCTCCAACAAAGTGGGCGTCTGTACGCTGGCCAGAGGAGAGAGGTGAGAGAAAGAAAAACTGGGTCTTGTCTGGGAGAGCATTTGGTGAAAGGGTTTTTCTTTTGGTTTGGTTTGGAGGAGTAAGGAGGAAGCAGAGAAATTTGGTAGCAGAAAAGCCATTGCCTTCTCTCTGTTATCTGGTCTCCGAGTTCACGTGCTCATGTGAAAAGCTTTCTAGAGAGAGAAAGGGAAGGATTTACAGTTTTAGAGAGAGAGAGAGAGGATGATTTTTGAGAGCTCTGTGTCTTGTGTGTGCGTGTGGGTTGGAAGACAGAGCATAATTTGGTGTTGGCGTTGGTGTTGATATATTGAGTGGTTTTGAAGATGGCCATGAATGTGTCTCGTGTTCCGATTGATTGGAAGGGCTTCAAAGTTGAAAGTGGACCAAAGTGAAAGAAATAATATTTGTGGTTCTTGCACTTTCACCCCCTTAACTTTGCTCTATTTCTTTCAATTTTCTTTTGGATTTTGGTACCATGACGTGCAAAAATCTTCTTGCTCTCAAGCCCCTTTATTCTCCAAAAATTAACTTTGTTGGCATCTTAAAACTTTCTTATTAGCCCCTTTATAGACGTGAGCATAGCCATATTTGTTAATGAGCTGATATGTTTCATTTATGCATCATAGTTTGATATCTCTTTGGGCAAAGTTGAATACAGCATGGGTTTAGCCAGTTTGGCTAAAACAATGTGTTTCCCCTCCTACACTCAATTTTGAATTCCTCATCTTTATATAAAATCAAATTTAAAAATAAAGAAAGAAAACCCTTCCTTTCTTTTCAACTTTCAATTGTATTCTAAGTTCTAACTCATTCAACGGAAAAGAATTGAACCTTAGGATTTAATTTATATCTCCAAATAATTAAAGAATATTTCTCCCGCATTCAAGGTCTTCAGTTTGATTTTCTCCTTTGTTAATATCACTTGTATTGGGAAATAAAAGATAAACACCTAGACTTTCTAATTGATGATCTCATCCTATTACGTCCCCTCTCACTTTCATTGGTCATCTGTAAAGAACTGAGAAGTTTCAACAAAGAGATTAATGTTTGTTTCACATTTCATGGGTATTCAATTCAAACACATAATAATACTAGTATGCAGTCTTTAGCCAAGATGCCTCCTTTCACAAGAAAGAGAATACCAAGGTAAACTTGCTCTTTAAACCTTTTGGTATTAAACCAAAGCATATCTTCCTTCAAAACTCTAATAACATCCAAACCGATTATCCTAGTGAATACGATCTTTCTCTTCAATCTACTACATTTCAGGTTCAAACTCTCTTCATGTAAATGTAACTTAAAGTAGTAATATTGTTTGTAATAATAATAAAAAAAAGTGAAAGAACTAAACCCATTTTCTTGTTGGATGGGAGGAGGATAGGAATCGAAGAAGATAATGAAATCTTATCCCCAAGGGCCAAGAGTGAAGACCAAATTTGAGTTAGAAATGTACAAGTGCACAATTGTCTATGAGGTGGGGCCATGCCTAATTGTCTGCCTTCTTAGTTTGATTGGAATGTAGATGGGAAGGGTTCGAAGAACCCAAGTAGGAAGAATGACAAAACGATGCAAAAGGTTAAGCCATTCCCAAGAATCTTCAAATTCAGAAAGCACATTCCTTTTAGGATATACCCATTCCAATTGTGTACCTTCCAATTCCACTTTTTTCATTTTAGGATATACCAACTGTGTACCTTTGAATTGAGGAAGCACATTCATTTTAGGATATACCAATTGTGCACCTTACATTATATTCCATGTTAACGTTAACTAATGTTTGGTGTTGCAATTTAGTACTAAGGTCTAGTGGTATTTCTCTTCACTTGTAAGTAAGAGATCTTAGACTCGATTCTAGCCAAAGGCGAATTTAAACCACATTATTGCTAACCCATTGCGAGGCTTAGCTCACCCCTCCCCCTTAGTGTAGATAATATCGCATGTTCAAAAAAAAATGTTTGGTGTTATTTCCTATGTTTAAATGAGAGAATTGAAATTTTATGGTGTTAACGCAAGATCCTTTTAGACCCTATATAAAATGGACCCGTTGAGGTGGGCTTGGAGAATGAAAAGAAGATCAAAGTATTGCTTCTTAGCTAGCCCAATAAGAAGGAACTCCGATCGCTACAGATGACCGCTCGATGGTATGGATCAAGTATCAACAAAGAAGACGAGTGCCTATTCAGAAAGTACTTTCCGACCACTTGGAACAAGTTAGCAAATTGAAAACTTAATAGGACGAAGCCCCAAAGATAGGCCTACTCAGACATTAACTCTAAGCAATGTGTTGGCCATCAACGAGAGCAGAGGTTTACGATCGAACATAAAGGTTGTCAAATCAAGCGCTCAAGTCGGTGTTTCCTCAGCCACTTGGGGCCAAGCAGATTGGTCGGTACGTGTTGGCCCATAAAACCTTGTAACTAGTTCTGAGCAAGACCCACTTCACCTACACGTGTCGACTGAGTAAAAGAGTAGCCAGCAAAATAAGCCTACACACCTAGTTCATTTAATGCTAAAGCGGTGGAATGCTAAAAAGCCCACGACTTTTGGGACTCATAGGAAGCTTATATAAGAGAGACGAGTACCTCTTATAAGCGCTCGAGCACACAAGAGAGAAAAAATAACATTGATACAGAGCACTTCTTAACTCATATAAAAAATATACAAAGCACTACAATGTACGTAACCCAGTTTTGAGAGTAAACCACTTAAATTTTGTTGTCAATTACTTGTAGCCTTTATTTCGAGCCCATCAAGAACCGACCATACTGTTGACTTGGCAATTTTAAGTGTTAACATATGGAACTTGAATTAAACTTGTTTGAAGTGCACTACAAAAATTAAATTGGGTTGAACTATAAAAATTAAAATAGGTGGGACTTGGTAATGACTGAACGCAATGCATTTCGGAGAAGTTTTTTGTTTAGTGTTTGGCGGTGCATTCAGGGGCACAAAAATACCTATGAAGATCCTACGAGGACCCTCCGAATATTTGGGCAGGAGCACAATCCTAGGGCTAGGCCTATATAGGCTACAATCCAAGAAGTTTTTTCCGTATTGTTAAACCACATATAGTTATAGGCATACATCCATGAAGGGAGGTGAATAAGTTGCAGGCTTGTAGCGAGCTCCACATGAGGAAGAAGCCTTATCTTTCCTTTCAACGTTGTCGTTTCTTGCTGGACCTTACTAGCTTTAAATGAAATGGGTCGTTTACTATGTTTGAGCTTCTTAGCACGTTGAATTTTTTTTTTTTTAACAAACGATATTATTTAAATTAAGATCATCTTAAACTCTTAGATTAAAACCTAAAATTGTTGGTCGTAAATTCGATGTAATGTGACCCCTACATCTAATCTCTATTTTTATAAAAGAATGGGAATCCATTTTGCCTCCCTGTATGAGAATGTTCTTGTGAATTTTACAAGAAAACCTGCGGCCTTACCCACAATTACATTCAATTGGTTCAATTTTAACAGTTTGATCTGAAGTTAAAGGAATGTGGGAACATCTGAATGCATAAAACCTTAGAAAAAGGAAAATGCCAGAATCTCAACTCCCAATCTCTGTGGGCAACGTACAGCACTGAAAGCCCTACTGCATTTAGAACATCAGAGACTCTAATTTGTTGCCTTTCCAAACCCCAATTATTTTCGAATGTAGGAACATCTGAATGCATAAACCCTTTTGAAAGTTAAGGGGAAATGCCAGAATCTCAGTTCCTAGCTTCTTATCGGCAACGTACAGCACTAATTACGCTATCGAAACAAGCGAATCAGAGACTCTAATTTGTTGCCTTTTTCGATCACCAAATCCAACCAATTTCAATGCTTTTTCAATCATGCAAATTACCCAATCGAAAAAAGACTACAACTTTGCCTAAATCAACAGAAAACATGACGAAAACAAGGCTCAGCGTGTAAAGTCAAGTTGGCATCAACAAGCCCAAAATCCAGAGCTCTCAAAGTTTGATGGTATACAGATTTAATCATCACTACCTCTCTTTCGAAAACCCAACATCTACAAATTAAAATACTTTTCAAGAACAAATTAAAAGGGTAGGAGGGCTCAGAGGCTAGTGATTCAAATATCAAAGATACGAAAATATCACAGATGGTGCGAACAATACAATATTACCGGCCAATTCCACCACCAGAAAAAAACAGTGGGTTGAAGGAGGAAGGAGGAGGGGCTGACTGCATACTGAGATGGTTGATGTGAGGTTCCGGAGGTGGGTTTAAATAGTAGAGACAATAACCAATCGAAACCCTAGTTGTGTAAAGTTACTATGATGCCCTTCGTTGAGATGGGCTTTGTTTGTTGTGAAACCCGAATTGAGAAAATGGAGGCCCAAATTGTTTTCAAGGCAACTTGGGATACGAAGGTATAGAAATTGACTGCATATGCTTTTTCCCGAGCGAACGGTTGAGATTGCTGCTATCTAGTTTTGCTGTTCCTTTTTGCCCTTTCGTGCGCAGGAGAGCAAAGCTCTATGAAGGTTCATACCTAAGACTGCTACAACCTAGTTTTGCTATTCCTTTGGAAACGAGTGCTTTTAGCCTACTCGTGATAGAAAGAACAATACAAGAAAGTCAATTTAAATCTAGTACAAATATGAACTTGTTATTGGTTTAGTGATATTCAACTTAAAATTTTTGTTAAATATTTTCGTCGTACTTAAGAGGTTTTGCGTAATTAGTGTTTCAAAATCCCCCTACATACGGACTAAATGCGCCACCATTAGTTCAAATAATAGTTTGTGCGACGAACAAGTAAAAAAGGGTCACCTAAAAATTAGCCTAACGGAAACTGCATCATGCGCAAACTGTCTTGCAAAGGCCGTGAAAGCAGGGTTTGCGTGACGAAGGTGTAACCTGCATCCCGCAAAAGTTTTCGCATGATGCATCTTGCTCTTATTGTCACGCAAAGAAGAGTGCACAACACATGTATTGTTGTCATTGCGCAAACCCTTTTTAATTTTTTTTGACAAAAGATTTTTTATTTTATTTTTTATAAATATTTTAATTAAATTATAAATAATAATTAATAAACCAAGAAAAAACATTTAATTATAAAATATATGAAAATGTACATACAAGCTATTCGAACAGAAAATAAAAAAAAACTACAAGTAGTTGTCTGGGTTTAATGCATCAGGCTGCTGGGTATCGACTAGGAGAAATGACTAGAAGGTCGAAGGTGGAGCAAGATCAGTTGCTGGCATCGAGATTTGGAGGCTGAACATTTATAAGGCCCATAAGGGCGATAGTCTGGGCTTTCAAGGCATCCCAGGTTGCTTTCAGGGCATCCCAATCTGCTTTCAGGGCATCCCAATCTGCTTTATGGGCCTCCCAGGTTGCTTTATGGGCCGCAATATTATCTTTTAGGATTTTCACTTCCTCCGTCAGGTCAATAATCTGTCCTGTGGTCGATTTAGAAGAGGAGGCACTCGTCTCACGAACCTGCACCTTCCCCATACCCCGAACAACCTTGCCATGACGACAACCGAGCTTCTGATCCACCCTATACGAGAAGGGCATCGAACCAAAATGGTGGAGAAGTGTCTCTGTCTCCCAAGCTTTCTTGCCAACAACAGATCTCTTCTGTTAAACACACAATATACATGTTAGTGCAACTATTTGAAAGAAATTATTAAAAAAGCTTAAAATTAATAAAACATTAATAAATTATTATTAAAATATTATGTACATACCACAAATTTTGTATCCGTAAAATGTTTGCAGAGCCACTCCCAATCTTCCGATCGCTCCAACAACTCAATTGGGCAACCCTCTAGGCGAGCAATCTCCGGATCATCCCATTTCTTAAAATGCGCATGGAGTTCGCACTTCCAATGTTTGTATTGGGTTGCTAAGTTCTCCTCTAAGTAGGCGGTGGCCTCCAGGGGTATGTCCTCAAGATTATAATTGACCTACAAATATAAAAATGGTAAAATAATAGTAAGAAATTTAATAATATTAAGATAATATACTTTGGTTTATAATATTTGTAAACAAAATTAAAAAATGATAACGGCTATAAATTAATATATTAACCGACAACTCATGCCGCAAAAGTTTCTTTGTCCTCTCGGGAATTTCTGCCCAAGACTCCCACTGCATAGGACAATGCCACCGAATAAAAAAACCACAACTGTTAGCGATGTTACTATGCTGCTGTGAGGTAGCCGCTCCACGATGTCGCGAGTCATACGCAATCTTGATCAATTCGTTGGATAGACGTACTGTGTGTGTCAGCTTCAACATTTGATTAGGTCCCCTGGATTTTTTTTTAGCTGCCCAAAAAAACTTAAATGGTGAAAACCCTAATCTTAATTTCTACAGAAAATTCGACAAAACCTCCCCTACTAGTATAGCATTCCCAAAACCTGAACAGTAAAATGATAGTAATTCACACTCACAACACAAATTCACAATCCAGCAAATTTTCACAATCATAAAAAATAATAGTTTTAAAATGAAAAAAAATACAACAAAGTGAGAATTAGAAAAAAAACTACCTGGCTGGGAGCCCCCACCCTCGACTGTGGATGTCGAGGAAGTGTGATCAAAAGGCTCTGGATGGCGGCGACGCCGATAGGGGCTCTGTGCATTGAGCGGCTGAACTGACACTGACGACGTCGATGATGCAGGCACCTGAGACGACTTAGGAGTAGCCTCAATAATGGGTGTAGGCTCCCCAATCAATGGAGCACTCACGACTGAAGCAGTAGGTGCTGAAAATGCGGGAGGCGCATTGGCCACACCCCGACGACGAGTGATCAACTGCGACATCTATACAATATTTTAACCATAAAAATATAACATTAGAAATTAATCATTTCTTGCATTTGAAACTAATCAATTAGCAGCCAAAGTGATGTTTTGGTTTTCTCTTGATTAGAATCAAACAATCAAACACTATTTTTCAATTTCAGCTAAACTGAAATTTCAATCTATAATTCTCATCAAGCACAACGTTCCACAATGTAACAAACACAGAACACCTTGCTGATCTTTCACAATGGGGAGAGGGATCAGTTGGGGGCTGAGGGTGGGGATGATGTTATTTTCTCTCTGCTAAAGCGACATTATCCACTAGTGATCAATGAGAGCAATCTTTTACAACAAATTGCAGGTAACACAACAATCTTGATCATAGGCAGTCCACATCTGTCCCATGATTGACCATGTGGAGCTACGATCGAATATAAACATTGGAAAAGTCATCAAATTTACATGATACAGGTAGCACTCCAAGCTTCAGGAAGCTAACACATATTCAACATTCTTTACCATAAAAGATTAGACAGATAAATTGTCTTTAAAAGAAATAATTCAGTAATTGTATGCAGGATGACAACATACATATGCTATTACGAAACAAACCCAAAATCCAAAAAGGTAGAAATCCCTAAAATCCCCAAATCATGCGAATCAGCAATTCATTCAACCCACGTCGATTGACATAAAAATCTCAAAAATTAAGACAAACCCAATTCATATCTCACCAAATCAAGCCTGCCCATGTCCACAACAAAACAAATAATCCATTTGAGACCCAAAAGAAAGTTACTCTCGCGGTAAAATCAAGAACAAGAATACCAAATTACCAATCGGTCATGTAAGGTGAAAAGAATGAATGGAGGAAGAAGCAGAGGAGGGTAGAGAGAGTACCAGGAAGAGATCGAGGAGGATGTGGTCAGGGAGAGGAGAGAGATCGGATATACTGGGCAACTCCCACCTTAACTGGAGTGGTCTCTGAAGGGAAGAATGAGAACGCCCAGCCTAGGGTTACTCAAAACAAAAAGCGCCCATCTTTTCCAATCGAATTTAAAAAAAAAAACAAACCATCCATTTTTTTCCAATTAAACCGCTAAAATTTTAACAAATTGTGCGACACATGTATACGTTACGACGTGGGGCTATGAGTGTTTGCGCAACAATTCTATTATGTGGTCGCGAAAGATGTATTTAAAAAAAAAAAATTATTATATATAAAATAAATAAAATTTAAAGCTACTTAATAAATATATATATCATTCAATTTAACAGGTTTACATTAATCATCATCCGAACTACAATTTAACGATTACTTTAACTCCGATTTTGATAATTTTTTTACAGCTACACTCTTTGACCCTTTATGAATACAATAAATGAATTCGATCTTCACTTTAGAATATTTACTAGTGGATACCACAAAAACTTATGTTATACTTAATGAAAATATAAAATAAACTGTTAAGTGTTAGTGAATATATCATTTTGATGGGATACGCATTCTATGAAACTAGTTTCAACGATCCAACCTCAAACTTGTTTGTATATACTTCGTGATCGCATATGCCAAAAATCGCAGAAAACAAACATTAGATATCAAGTAATATGACAAAACTTTTCGACAATTATAAACCAAAAATCACAATTTAATGGTTACTTTAACTCCAATTTTGATGATTTTTTACAGCTACACTCCCGGACCTTATATGAATACAATGAATGATTTTGATCTTCAATTTAAAATATTTACATTAGTGGATACCACAAAATCTTATGTTATACTTAATGAAAGTATAAAGAAACTCTTAAGTATTAGTGAATCTATCGTTTTGATGGGATATGCTTTCTACGAAACTAGTTTCAAAGATCCAACCTTCAAACCTATTTATATATACTTCAAGATCGCACACACCAAAAATCGCAAAAAACAAACATTCAGAGATTAAGTGATGAGACACAACTTTTCGATGGTTATAAACAGAAAAACACAATTTAACAGCTATTTTAACTCTGATTTTGATGATTTTTTACAACTATACTCCTTAATACTATATGAATATAATGAACAAATTCGATCGTCAATTTAAAATATTTACACAAGTGGACCACAAAATCTTATGTTATACTTAACGAAAGTATAACATAGACTCTAAGTGTTTGTTGAATCTATTGTTTTGATAGCGTCGCGCATACTGTTTGGTGCGAAACATTACCATGTTTTTTCTAGAAAATTGCGCAACAGACACAACAGAGAATTATAACATCGCGCACAGGGTGTTTGCGTGACACATTTGTCTGTCGCGCAAAAACATTTTGTGCAACACAATTTTCCCATCACACAAAAACCCTTTGTGTGACGCATTGGTTGCTCCGTCGCTCAAAAACCCTTTGCGCAATGCATTTAGTCTGTCACACAATTTTCTGGTGCCAAACCAAAATTTTATCGCTTTTTTTCCGAACATTGTGCAACGCATGTGTACCTTCGTCGCGCTAAAACATTTTGCGCGATGGAAAGCTTCATCCCCTAATGGACCGTTGCACAAAACGTCATTGCGTGATGCTTCTTTGTCAATGTCGTGCGAAACGTTTTTGTGCGACATAATATTATTCGTCGCTCAATTTTCCATCGCGCAAGTGTGTTTTTGTATTAATGTTTGTACGTGAGTTGATACATTAATTGACCCTTATGTTTCGATCTCATGTTCCAAGGCTCTTATACATGAAAGTGCTGTGAGTTGTTGCTTTGGCTGCAGTAGCAGATGAGTTGCTTGATTGACAAGCAATGTAGACTGTAGAGGTTGAATGAGCTATTCCAATTGTGGGAAGGAATCAAGTTTTCCCTCTTCATGTGGTGTCTGCAATGGAATGTGTTAAAATACATGCGTGCAACTTTTATAAGACATTTGGGAAGAGCTCAGCATCATAGTTGGTGTGTGTATTAGTGTTTGCTTCGTCAAATAATGTAATTGACACCAAGAAATGAGCAAATACTCACAATTGAGGAATAAAAAGCCACAGTAAAGGTAATTCCATAAAGTTCTATAAACATTTGTACTACAAGCACAGAGATTACAAAATGAATGCACAACCAGCCACTTAATTAAAAAACTTTGTTCTGTGAAAAAAACATAGCTCTGCAAGTTACTACCATCTTCACCATCACCGTCATCGTATCATACACTGTTCTTGTGTTCCGGCCTGTGAGTGAACTCAAAATCTATATGCACAAAAGCCCGTTCGACTTCTGGGAGTTGCTCGAGCTTCTCTTGGAGTGTCTCACCAATGTTATGCGCTTTGTTCAGAAGCAAGTTTTCTGGTAAGACTATGTCAACCTCCACAAAGTAAGGAGAACCAAATGTGTACGCCCTCACTGTGTCAATGTGCTTGATCTCTTCGTGGTGGTTCCATATCAAGTATGTCAACTTCGCTAAAAATTCGGGTGGGGCTGTTCGTCCAATTAGCGCATGTACATTTTCCAAGACTGTCTTTGCCCATGTATTAATCGTGTATAGTGCTATCTGTATAATGTGTTTGAGAATGAAGTTAAAATTAATGAACAAACATAGTAAGTACAGTAGATCAGCGGAAGCGAAATTGGTAAATGAAGAACTTACTATAATAGCACCAGTAGGATCAATCCACCAGAAGAACCAAACAGCTAGGACTGCTGCTGCTAAACCAACTGAATTAGTAATGACATCGAAAAAATGGTCTTGTGCATAAGCCCCGTACAATTTCATTTTTAAATCTACGACGGTAGACCATGAGCACAAACTTCACCACCTTGACTGAGACCATGATGCCGATCATCCACTTCTCCTGCATACTATTCATTTTTTCAGGTGGTGACTGCAACAAAAAGATACAAGGGATACAGCAAGAACATTAATTACAAAACAAGCTAAATTAAGTTCTACACAATAACCAAAATTTTACAACAAACAGTTGCATATATGACCATGAACTCCGTTCATTTGATGAAGAAAAACGACCTAGTGATATCAAAATAGACCTCTGTTGTTTGTGATTTATGAACTACAGTTTTAACAGAGTCTGAAACCTGGCCAGATTCCTTCCTAGTCCAACTTTAAAGAGGGAGTGAAGAAAAATATAAAAAAGGTGTCACCTACCTTTGACGCGAGTTGTCGACCAGACTCGAGCAATATTTGCAGTCCAAGAGTAGCCATAACAGATGCAAAGACAATGATACCCTGCATGATCAACCACAATTGAAGATTTACACAAAAAAAGCGAAAAAAAGAACAGAACAAATCAAGAACACAGCAAATATGCAGCTCCAATTCATCCAATTGTTGTAGAAACAAAGACCCAACTATTTTCAGAATTGCCACGGTTACCAAGTTTGATAACTTACCACTGGCTGCATACGCTTCTTCCCAATAGGATAGCGAAACTGGTTGGGATTTTTCATGGCATTAGCAGTGAACCACAAAATAAAGCCGGATAAGAGATCCAAGAGGGAATCCAAGGTAGAGGCGATAACTGACAATGATCTGCTCGTAATTGAAGCATAAACTTTTGCAGCAAAAAGCACCAAATTAACCACGTTTGATGCATGAACTGCCATCCGCTCACTCTTCGCCAGCTGCTTCATTTGATCCTGAATTCAAAAAACTGAATTTTAATCGAGAAACTAGACATTCCAAGAAATGCATGCTTTGAGAAACAACGACAGCTCCTTAACCAGGTTCATGCGCGCAATTATGTGATGTAGAGTAAATAAAAAACAATGATAACAAACTGCTAAAACTAGGCTGCTTCTGCACCCTCTTAAACATATGTTTTAACAAAGATAATTAACACCAAACCACCAAATAGCCCATGAACGAAGTGGTTTTTGCTAATAACTCCCAAGATTCAATCTTTACTTGATACAATCAAGATTACTAACAATGCATGCAATTCAAACACAAAGACCGAAACGGGTCATGAAGTAAACGACGAACAGAATCCTTACTGGGCGCGCAGAGGCGACCGAGAGCGAAACGACAGCGTCAACTGTCATCGTCGTCACCAGTAGTACTGCTCTGCTGGGGAAGCCGGAACTCCTTAACATCGAGCCTCCACGAGCCGTCGTCTTCTGACACCAGAAGTGTGTCACTTCGGCCTCCAGAAGTGGCCGAACTAATCTCCATCCTTGGACGAAACGTATGTTTGTTTAGTGTTGGTGTGAGCGAATGAATGTGAGTTCGTTGTGATACTATTTATACGTGAACTATATGAGTTTGTTTAGAAATCCTTTTAAAATTAAAATAATAGTTCAAAAAGGTATTAGGTTCATCGGCATCTGCTTTTTTCTATTAATTTTTTTTATTAAATTACAATAAATATTATCCCTTATTTTTAGATTATTTTTTTCTCAATTTTAGGATTACGTACAATAATTCTATATTGTTTCTTCTTTTTCCCTCCTCCTGATTTGTTTCTCAATTTTTTCTTGGACCTCTATGACATATTAACGTGTTGACTAAATTATGTTGTAGATATTATATATATATATATCAGCATATATACTAGTATGAATTTATAAAAGGGAACTTTAATAAAAAGTTCCGGTACTATTTATTTTCACGAAAAACCACATTTTTACACTAAAAAATCAATCATGGTACTATTTATTTTACTATTTATTTTGTCCTTATCGTTAAAACTCAAAGTTTTCAAGTTATTTTCATTAGTTTTCCTATTTATAAATGTATGGAAGAATTTAAAAAAAAATAAATAAAAAGAGGGACAACTGGTGGCAAATCACGATTATCCATCCCTTTCGAACCACAAGTCTAGCTTCCACACCAGCAGTGGTTTTCGAGACCTTGGGTTTTTAATTTAAAGGAAACCTCGCAATTCGTCATTTACCACTAGGCCACCAGCTCATGGTTAAGAATAAAATTTTTTGAACTATTTCATGAATGATAGGTAGGTTATATTTTTTGTATTTTCCAAATATATATATATATATTAAAGAACAATAAAAGAGTTATTATATTATTATGGTTGAAATCAAATATTTGAGCTTAATTAGTCAAAATTCCCACAAACGGCAAATATGGAAATCCACAACAAACCAACAAGTATATTACCTTCAGTTGTAGTACTCTTCATCACCAACTCGTAAACGAAAACGGAATTGAATTCCAAATTTTGGTTTGGAAACTAAGGATTTTTCTTCCTTATTTCCAAGCATAAAGAGGGTCTAGAGTCCCTAATTCATTAACATACCTTTTCATAAATTACGAGCCCTTACTCTAATAATATAAAAAACTATTATATCTTGGGGTTACACATACGTATCATTAGCTTTGTACATTCTAAAATTAGAATAATAAAACGTACCACTAGCTTGGTACGCACCAAATAAAAAATTACATAACCTTTCACAGTTAAGTCTTTAGTAACAAGCTAAAATATACGTACCTATATGAGCTACATTGGATATGCGGTGCTGTTGAGTTTTGCGCGATTTAGTGCTGGTTATTATTATTATTAAAGAACGAGGAAGGATTCGAAAATATTACAATCATTTATGAGAGAAAAGAGTTTGGAACCAGAGACGCACTGGTGAAAACGGAACACCCCATCCAATATGATTTTAGTTGTACATAATTTTAGTTTTAGTTGGTCATCTATAAAGTTGTGAAATTCAGAATGAAAACCCCACACTCCAAGTGAAATTATGTCAATAAGAGTGAAATTTTGAATGTTCAAATTGTGCTACCAAAGATCAATCGAATTGAATGGTTGAATGTTCATCTTAACTAAAGATCAATCAATTGCATTAGTCATAATTAAGATTGAATTTGGTGCGAGCATTATGTTAAACAAAAAATCTAAATGGGAAAACAAAATTTATAGACTAATCAATACAAATTGTGCTACCAAGAAATGACCATGTCAGGAGGAAAAATTTCTCGGTTTATACTAATTTGGAAATAAACAACCATTCTCAATCGGCCACAATATGCACCAACACTCCAAAGTTTTGAGATCCATTAAACGATACAGCGTCGGTTTATAACCATATAGTTTTTCGTCTCAAACATTAGGAGTGAGAGCGTTTTGGCTAGAACATGTACCAGATGCAAGGCCAGAAGTCGACTCCACAATTCAGTGATGTTCATCAAGTGATCCTCTTAAACGAGCAGAACTGCATTAACACACCCGTCGTTCTCTGGATTATTTGTCACCTGAGCATACTTCCCTGCATCAACCATAAAGAACAGATAAATGCAGCAACATAGGTCAGAATCTAAACCATCCAACTTTAAAAGAGTGTGATGGCAAAGCTAAATGAGATGGCATCAGCTAAAACGCCAACCGGAACTCACCCCATACAACTTTCCCGGCAGGTGTGACTAGACCTAGTTCACTGACATTCACCTGATATCCACAAAACAATTAGATAGCGCAAAACACCAAGGGGATTGGCATTATAAATGGTCATAAATCATCACATAACTAAATATGTACCTCAATGATGGTTCCCTTGGTCAAGACACCAAGAGATGTATACATTTGACCGTTAGGATTCTTCTTCACGCCAATAATCTCAAGGTTAAAAGTGGCTTTAAGTTCAGGATGTGTCACATGAGATTTGGTGAATCGTAACCCACTGGGACGAATAAATCGCTCATACTTGGGAGGTTTTCTTGTGAAACCAGGTCCCACAAATGTGGCTTTTGTGACCATCCTCTTCCATTGCTTGGCTACAATAAAGAATAGAGTAAATAAGCAACTGGGGACTAAGTAATACATTCACATGAAAATACTGGCATCAGTATCAATTATCCTCAATGTCCCATTATACAAGCTTTAGCAAGAACACATCAGAATCGAGAAATCTTTTTCGGACGGAAATCCAAACCATAAACGAAAAATTTAGAGAATAAATCAACCAACAGAACACTTCGATTGCTATGACAGTAGAGAGGGAGAATTTGTAGATTACTTACTCTTGCGTTTTCCAGATCTAAGAATTTTGAACATCTCATCTTCAGCCACAGGCCTTACCTAGAGAGGATATAAAACAGTCCAAAAATTATATTAGTGATTAGCATACAACAAAAACTGATTCACACAGAAAAATGGAGACAACGAGAACAGCGTGGCTTATGCTCTTACCTTAGGCAGGGGGACTTCCCATTTCCCAGCTTTCTCCTTCCGCTTTTGCTTAATGGTGTTGTTCAAAATCTATTTCCAGCATAACCTCAGATAAGAAACATGGACAAAATCTTCCTTTAAAAAAATTATCATTAATAACTGGAAATCCCATACTTTCGCACGTGTTGTAGTGTCACGATCCAGCAGATATGCTGGAATAGAGCCTTCATGAACATCATCATCCACCTTGCGCCTAGTTGATGACTCCTCATGCATCATCAACCTGTGGGCATTCACAAAACAAAATTTTTATTTTACGTATATATAAATCGTCAGTAGCATGAACTCACAGAAGATGCAATGAAGTATCGACATAAAAACTAATACCTCTAATGGCCCCTAAACAATATAAAAATGCGCAAATAAGTAGAGTGAAGCCTATGCAATTTAAATATAATTGTAACTATGTCTCTGTGTATATATAACACCAAATTGATAGTCATGACGAGTGCCATATGAAACTAAAAGTTAAAACGCATCAAATGAATGCAGTTTAGGTGCCGAGAGGTACATATTAACAGTCTATTCTACAGGGAAAAGGACAATCATATTAATGCGTGTTAATATGATTGGCTAGATGAAAAGCTATTACGTAATAAGATATCATTGGTAAGAAACCTAATTCATATAACACAACAACTAATCAGATTAAATGCTAGGTAAGAGAACTCACGTTTTCTTCATGAGAGCCTTTTCAGCATAGCGCTTCTTAGCGAACATCTTACCCTTGATACCCAGAGCCTGTTCCAATGCAAACATTCCAAAGAAACAAAATAAGCTTAACATTCCAATTTGATTTTCACTTTCCAAGAAAAACAGAAGAAAAGGATTGGAATTAACCTTCTGAGCAATTTCAGAACGCTTATGAACGAGACGAGCCTCCTTCTTGCGCTTTCGCTCGAAGTGGTCAGGTCGGTACCCATACCGCTTCCTGTGGAGGTCTATGTAATCTCCCTGCGGCTGAATTTCACAAAAAAAAAAAAACATTGGCATACAATATTAAATGCTTCCTAAACATTATGAAAGCTTGAATTTCACAAGCATGAAGGACATACAATATTAAATGCATCCTAACCAATAAGATAGCTTAAGGGAAAAAGAAAAAAAAAGCAAAGAGAGATGAAGAACAAACCATAGCTACTGAGAATTTGTCGCTTTCGGTTTGTTGTCAGAAACTGTCACACAGAGAGCTCAAAATGAATCTATAAAACCATTAATCACAAAAATAAATTAATTGAAACTAAAATGGTTAACTATCAAGGGAAAAAAAATGAATAACCATTTAACGGTAACAAAGAGAATTTTCCTTGACCCGGGTTACTTCCTATCGTGTGATTTCATCCGATAACAACAATGTTCAGAACAAAATTTCAGCCATTTAAATTCTCAAACTTGTTGAGGGCAAGAAAGACAAGAGGAAGGATAGGCTGAGAGGAGGAGGTGCAGCTGTGAGAGAGCTGATGAGGAGGACGAGAGTTTGAGAGGGGATCTGTGAGTTATCCAAGGCTAGGGTTTCTAACATGTGGGTTAAATGTTTAAGATTAAGTGACTCTAGCCCCGGAATCCATATCGTAAATAGCATCCTTTTTTTGCAATACTGCATAGCATACCCTAAAAACTCATTACCATATGCCCTGTATCACCCTTTTTTCTCTTTATTATAGAAACCTAAATCAGAGAGCTTCTCCAACTCCCTCTCCGTCCTTCATCTCACACGAACCCTAGCCCCAAAATATATACAGTAAATTCAAACAGTTCAATCTACATAACTAATTTAGCCCGACTTTTTTGTATCGAATCTAAAAAATGGTAGTTGTGCAGCTTGTGCTTATATAATCATCCCCTATGCACAGAATTCCAGTAACATGCTTAACGAAACGCCGGATAAATTACAGCTCCAAAACATCAAATAAATCACAAATATCAAGACTCGAGCTTTACTTCACCCTCAAAACTGAAATTTTATCTTTCACATAAATTAGAAAATCAAATTTACTCTTTCACTTCACCCATGCTTAACCAGAATACGCAATCACATACTCAAACAATTTAACCCCTTTTATTTCACTTCGTTCGCTTAATACAAATTCAAATTCGCCCACCATAGCATTAGCAGGCCTCCATAGCCACCAAGAAAATAGTTTAACAGTAAATAAAAAATAAAATATAAATTCAAGAAAAAAATATTGGATTACAAACAGCCATCCATGTGCAAAGTTAGTACCTGTGAGTTTGAGTAAGCCCTAGGGCCTAGGAAGAAGACAGACCGAGGAGCCGAAGAGCCGGCGATGTTGGTGAGAGCGAGGAAAGACAGAGGCGGTGAACTAAAAAGGGAAGTGTTCGGGGGTTTAGGGTATAGCTTATTAGAAGAACCAATCAGAAGAAGCCACGTGTTTACTAAGAGAGAGAAAATTGAGAAAATTAAAAAACTCAACGGCCCATAATCCCCATTATCCGGCCCATTTCACCCGCCCTAAACCCAGCTTAACCCCTTTCTTCATCTCTTCTTCTCCAACCTTCACAAAGCATCACCAGGCATATACCCAGCTCACCCGCCGTAAACCCAGCTCACACTTCACAAAGCATCACCAGCTGCGCCACAAGCCGCCGTCCACGCCCCTTCTCTTTTCCCTCCAATTCCTCGCTTGACCTGCGATTATTTCAGGTGATTTTTCTCTACACTCAATTTAAAATTTCAGGGTTTATCGATTAATTGAGTAGTTGTGCTACGATTTGTATCACTTTGTGATTTTTATTGACTTATTAGATTAATTCATGTTTGTTCTGATTAGAAAGCTTGATTTTTTACTGGTTAGCTTGAAGCTTGAAGCTTTAGTTCTTCAGGTACCTTCGTGTTTTCGTTAAGGTATATTCCGATTTGAGGGTGAAGAACAAACCCTAAATTGCTAAAGGAAATGGCTGGCACTCTGAAAGGTGATGGTACGGAAGAGTTTAAGGGTCTTAGAATCACTTCACTGGACGATGATAGTGACCAAGAAGAAGAACAAAAGGAGCAAGATATTGCTATGGATGACGATGACGAAGAAGGAGAAGATGAAGAAGCAAGAAATTCGGTGATTTTGGGTTTTGTGAAAAACCCTAAGAGAGCCCGGTCTCTTCTTCGTCATTTCTTTCCTTCCAAGGCTGGAGGAGTTCCTGTATGCTGTTGAACCCTTCAATTTCTATTTACATACAAGTCGGACTTTTCTGATGTTTTCTCTTTGTCATATAGGCTTGGCTGGATCCAGAAAATTTGCCATCGGGGAGATCGTGTTTTTGCGACATATGTGGCGAACCTTTGCAATTTGTGCTTCAGGTGAGGGATGATTGAATTTCATTGAACAAATTATATCTTTATTATGCCCTTTTCAAGTTATAAACTTTGACAATTAGGTTGTGGTAATTGGTCTTTGTGTTTATTGGGTGACTAGGTATATGCTCCGGAGGAGAAGGAATCTGCTTTTCATCGAACATTGTTTGTCTTTATGTGTACGTCAATGGTGTGTCTTCGCCGTGACCAACACGAGCAATGGAAATGCCAGCGGGACAAGCCCTCTAGAAGGTATTGTTCTCGCTCTCATGTCTATACCGAAGGATTTGTAGTTTGTGTTTCTGATTATGTGATGTTTTTTTATAGCGTGAAGGTTTTTCGTTGCCAATTACCCCGCGATAATCCTTTCTACTCAAGTGAGCCTCCAAAGAAGGATAGTACGGACGACCCTCTTAAGGCTGGAGGTAGCATCTTGTTTCACTTAGCATTTACTGAAGGATATTTATGCTCCTTCAGTAATGCAGTTTGATATTTTTTACATGTTCTGCCAATTTAAGGGACCTTTTGATTATCTTTGCCCTTTGATTGTTATAGCTGCACTCTGTAGTTGGTGTGGTACCTGGAAGGGGAGTAAACGCTGTACTGGTTGCAGAAAAGCACTTTATTGCTCAGAGAAACATTGGGTAATTGGATTTTTTGGGTTTCTGCGGCATTTTTTTTCGCTTTCAAATAGCAACAGCTATCCCTAAAGTGCACCCAATATTTTTCCGTGGTTTGTAGATCAAGCATTCTCGGTCTGGTCATGAACATGATTGTCAACGATTGAGGATTCAGCTGGGTGACAGTAGCTCTGCTAACAGTGAATCCACTTCTACTGTAATTCCAAAAGGCAAGTACATAGTTTAATTTTCTTGGAAGGCTTTTTGGGTCTGTCCATTCAAGATCTTAATAATCTTCTTTTTTTTCATTTGTGAACAGTTGCAAGCAATAATTTATGGCCAGAATACAAAATTATACAGGAGCCTGAAAGTTCGTATGACATGGAAATGCCTAATGATGATGTGGGCACTAATTCTTTGATCTCTAGTAACCAGATGGATGACGGCCTAATGTCAATAGCAGACAATTTTACGGTATTAATTCTTGTTCTCTCATAATCAACATTTATATTGTCCTTCTTTTGGTAGAAATGGTAGTTGTGATCTGTACTCTTCTCCCCCCATTTTTTTCACTAATAAGAGAAAACTAGTTTTTAGCTACTTAAACTCTTACATGTTTATACCTCTGTAAAAGGGTGATGGTGACAGAAAGAGCTGGGCTTCGTTCCATGTGCGCATAGCCCTCGCCCCTGAACAAATACTAAGGTGATTTATATTTTCGATAAATCGTGCAAAGTATGGATGTGATTTGATGCTGAATGTCACGTTAAAGTTTTTGGAACTTGTTGCATTCCTTCGCTTTCATTGATCATAACCACTATTTCCTCTGCCCTATTTTACCTTACAATTAATTGATCAGTTTCAATTTTTTTTCCCCCAAATAACAGGTACTGTAGGAGTCCGGGTGCTAAACCCTTATGGCCCGTGTCAAGCGGCCGGCCATCCACGGCTGATATTCCTAAATGCAGTTATTGTAGTGGCCCAATGTGTTTGGAATTTCAGGTACCAGATTACCAATTGTTCGTTTTGATTGAAGCCCGATTCCAAGTTTTTGCATTTCAGTTTCTTTTACTACGACGACTGCCCTCATCTTTCTAGCAAATTTTTTATCTTGGGCATTTTTGTTGGCTTCAGATTATGCCTCAGTTGCTATTTTACTTTAACGTGAAGAATGACGTGGACTCGCTTGATTGGGCTACGATCGCTGTGTATACATGTGAAGCCTCCTGTGATGCAAGTGTGGTTTACAAAGAAGAATTCGCTTGGGTTCAACTTTCTTAGCCATTTGCTCTTTTGCCGGATGCTTTGTACCCTTTAAATATGAGATCAAGTCTTGCTAATATTAGTCTTGAATCAAGTTGTTTAGTTTTCTTATTGATCGGAACGATAAGATTTTGATTGTCAGAAGTTTTCCCATTTTTCTTATTGGAATGATGTGATCATGGTGTTCAAACCCTGTCAACAAGGACGGGCTGTCACTGGTCGCTGGTCGCTAGTCGCTGGTTTTTCAAGTTTTCAGTTTTAATAGTTTGAGAAGTGGAAGAGATATGAAGACGACTTTATTACCGTTTTCTCTAGGTTTTCATCTCTAAGTGAGAGGTCATAGATTTGACTCTTCTAATTGGCGAGTTTCAATACCAAATTAAACAGCCTTGTGGTCCCTAAACAGAATCACTCGCTACAAATTCATACTCAGTCTTCATTTTGCCAGAGGATGTACTGAATTCAAATCTCATAAACGACAAAGTATTAAGAACACAACTTTTATTCCACTCTTCCTATCTGATTTCATTGGTCAAGACGGCGCTAACTTAGCATTGTTGTGCTCATGCCTGTGAGTAGTCTCACATGAACGAAAGCTCGTTCCACCTCAGGAAGGTTTTCGATCTTTTCCTGAAGCGTCTCTCCGATGTTATGTGCGTGGCTGAGAGACATATCTCCGGGCAAGACAATGTCAGCCTCCACAAAATAGTTACAGCCAAAAGTGTATGCTCTCACCTTGTCAATGTGCTTGATCTCCTTGTCATGGTTCCATATCAGGTATGTCAATTTTGCCAAGTACTCTGCTGGTGCTGTCTTCCCTATCAGTGACCATACATTTTCCATCACTGTTTTCGCATAATTCCCTATTGTGTACAAAGCAATCTGCATCCCATTGTGTTTCGAAATTCAGTTGTGTTCGTTGCCTTAAAATAGTTTAGGGTTGAGTAGTTTTTTTATCTTTGTGTTTTGGTCGGATTTTCAATTTCAGTCCATCTGTTTTCATATTGGTCAATTTGGTCTCTATGATTCAACTAGTAAACTATTTTGGCATTTTCCGTCTGGTTTGACCGTTTGGGTGTTAATGTGCGCACGTGAAACGCATAGAGGCTCACACATCAAAATAGACGGAAAAGGCCACCACCCACGTGTTTACAACAGGATCAAGAACTAGGTCTTGCAGATACTTGGCATAATTAACAAAATTAGATGTTCATTAGTTAAGAAGCTGAAGTACTGACAATGATAGCTCCAACAGGATCAAGCCACCAGTAACCGGCCAGATTCGAACAATATTTGTAGTCCAAGAGTTGCCGGCCAGATGCAAAAACAATAATTCCCTGCAATGCATTTGAGATTTAGTGCATGAAGTTAAGTTAGAACTAAATGTTCAAAAAATTAGGTTTCATATTCTCATGAACATAATCCTACAAAATCATTGATTTATTGTGCCTGATTCGATGCCATGAGATTGAATTTCTAATGTTCTCTCAAATGCTTACCACCGAAAGATCTGGCGAACATCAATATATGAAATACATCGCAGAATTTAACAGCTACATGCTCACTCAAGATGACATGCACGGGAATTCAACGGCTACACATGCTCACTCAAGATTACATGCACGGGGATTCAACGGATGAATGAGATCCACTTAAAGGCACTTTTATGCTGTACATTGATGCATGGTAGGACTATACTTACCACAGGCTGCATCCGGGCTTTACTAATCGGGTACCGATACTGATTAGGTTTTCTCATTGCATGAGAAGTGAACCAAAGAATGAATCCTGACAAGAGGTCTAAGAGAGAATCCAAAGTTGAAGCAATTACTGCCAAAGATCTGCTCTCAAGTGACTTTTTCCAGGAAAAGCACCAAGTTAGCCACATTAGATGCATATATTGCAATCCTTTCGTTGCCCGCAAGTTGGTTCACCTCATCCTGAAACCAAAAAATTCAATTCAGCAATTAAGAAAAAAGCTTGTGCTTAAAAGGTATCTTCTAAAGCGATCTTCTAGTAATCCACCGGTAAGGAAATTTGAACTTAGGTGCAAGGGCATAGTGCGTTGACCAAGAGTGGCGGAGCCGAAATTTTACATGAGGGGCCTCACATAAGTGTTAAAAAAAAAAGGATAATATTTACAAGAGAGTATAATACATGTTTCGAGTTGTGAGCTAATTAAAATTTTCAGTGTCGAAATTAACCTTCTAACATCAAGTCAATAAAAAGAGTAGTTAATCAAAATAAATGACAATTAAGAGAAATTAACCTTCCAATATCAAGTCAATGAAAAATGCTAGGGAAAGCATGTTTTTAGGCCACATTTTGGAGTTCACATGATGTGACATCCCGTCCCGGGGTTATTTAAAACGCACGTGTGAAATTACCTTATTGCCCCTAGTTCGTTTTTGTCACGTTGTGGGTTGTTTTGTGTGGTGTGGCAGGTGTTGGACCACACACACACACTCACACACACTGACTCACTCTCCCTCTCCCTGCTGTCTCTGTCCCGTGTCTCTCTCTCTCCCTTTCTTCTTCTTCTTCCTCTTCTTTCTTCGACGTACGGACAAGCACCAAAACCACCAAAACCATCACGGATCGAGGGAACCAACCACACCATTTGACTCGGGAGGTCGAGGCGAGCACAGCCATACCATTTTCAGGTGAGGAATCCTTGGTTTTCACGTCGATTCAACAATGGCCGAATTTTTCACTGTTCATGCAAACCTAATCTAGCTTGTTTTAGGAGATTCTAAGCTTGTAGTTGTGTTTGTGAGGTTCCCAGGAGCTTGGGAGTAGTTCGTTGGACGAGTTTTGACGTCGGGAAGGCTAGGTTCGAAGTTGGCCGAACTTGGATCGTTGTTGCAGGTGAGATTCCATGGTTTTTAGGCCTTAAAACTAGTCTATCGTGATTCTACTAGTCCTAAGCTTCACTTTGGTATAAAAATCGTGAAAAATGGTTGAAAAACGAAGGAGAAAACACGGTTGGAAGTTTTCCCAGTTTTCCGGTGCCGTCGCCAGCGCCGGCGTCTCGCCGGAGAAGAAAGGGGAATATTCCGTTAAGTTTAACGGAATATTCCTAACGGCAGTTAACGGTAACAGTTGGATTTAACGGAATATTCCGTCAATTTAACGGAATATTCTTGACGGCGTCTGTTGACACCGTCAGTGTGCCTGGCACGTGGCCGCGCGTGGGGGGCGCGTAGGTCCGTGCCTGTGCTGGCGCGTGGGGGCGCGTGCGGGGTCCAAAATTTTTTCTAAAAATATGGTTGTGACCCTGAGGTTGTGTAGAGCACGTGGGTATATTCATTTGTCCATTTTGAGCAATGTATGAGAAGTTATTACGAGAAACGGGTTATGTGCTTTAAAGTTAACGTTTTTATAGTTGTTTCGCATCTAGGTGACACGTACCCAGAGGACGAGCGTGCACATGCGAGACAGGGGGGCTACGACCCTTCTACATACCAGTGAGTGGGCTTTTGTTTTCCGTATATACCTATATACATTTATATTCCCAGAATTTGAGTAAAAAAGGGTTATTTACATTATGCCATGCACTTTATTATTATCGTTTATGCATCATTGCATGCATTATTTGTGGCATACATATACACATGCATATGTCATATATATTTATATGTGGGTGCTGTGGAGGCATAGGTAAGTGCCAGGTAAGCGTTAATTAACGATTGCATTAAATAGTGGTTAGAGATGCTTAGAGAGCTCATAACCTGCACCCCCGGTGTTAGTGCTCCCGCCCAGAGTAGGGCACAGTCCTTCACGTGTTGTTCACCTCCCGCACCATACGCTCAGCTTGGATCCAAGCTAGGTGCATAGGCCTGTCGTACAGACCACAGTAGGTGGTTCCGACTCGTAGGTGACCCGCGATTATTCGCACAGCCTTCACGTGATCGTAGCACTAGAGCGTATATACTTGTTACACCCAGGCCTGTCGTACAGACCACTTTAGGTGGTTCCGACTCGTGGGCAGGTTTAGATATTGAGTTGAGATTTGAGCTCTATATGCAGCCGTACAGGTCACGTTAGGTGACTCCGGCTGCCAGAGGAGGATGTGATTAATATGATTCATACCTGGGCACTTGCATATCACTATGAGATTTTGGCATGGCATATCTTGAGCATGATTGGTATACCATCGAGCATGTTTTGCATGTTTTTACATACGTATATATGTTTATTTTCTGGGAAGTATACAGGTTTTACGGCGAGGGGTTAGATTGTGTTTTACTAAATGGTTTTCAAAGAGCTTTGTTTTTGCCCACTCACGCTTTTGTTTTGCGCCCCTCCAGGTTCTAGTTGCTTAGCCGTTGCGGTGGTTTCCCTTGAGAGCTTTTCGGCGTTCTGACAGACACTCCACATTGTAGGGTCGCCTTCGGGCGTACTACTGTTGTTATTTTATTTGGACTGCTATAGACCTGCTCTGATTTTGTATCGCACTAACTAGCACTTATTCTAGTACTTGTATGCTAGTTTTTAATTATTCGTACTTTTATATTACTACTTACTAGCTTCCGCACGTGCACATGGCTACGTCACCTTTGTGTGACGGCCAGCACGCTCCGATCTCGGTCGGGGTGTGTCAGTTTGGTATCAGAGCCTAGGTTTGGCAGTCCTGTGTCCTTGTGAGTATTCTAATAATTTTGGTGTCTTCTGTCAGAACTATGCCGCCTCGTCGGGAACCCCGTCGCTCTTCTGAGCCTAATTTCCCCGATATTACTCAGTTGGGGGAAGCTTTTGCTACAGCCCTTCAGGCAGTGATGCGCCCTCCCCAGAGGACTCCTCTGGAGACTATGTACAACTTGAAGCTGGATAAGTTTAAGGGCAGTGAGGGACCCGAAAGCGCAGAGCGCTGGCTTGAACACATAGAGAAGACTTTCCGGGTGCTGCATAATCAGGGGAACTTGCCTATGGATAGGTGGGTCGAGACGACCGCTTGGTTTCTGGATACGGAGTCGGCAGCTTGGTGGGAGCAGGAGCTTCGTAGGTTGACTCCGGATCAGAGGATTGATTGGAACGTGTTTACGGGGTTGTTTAGGAGAAGATATGTACCCCCTGAGTACATTGACCGTAAGAAGCAGGAGTTTTCCGAACTGAAACAGCGGAAGATGTCGGCGAATGAGTACTACCGTAAGTTTACGGACTTGTCCCGTTATCACCCTGATGTCGCTGGTAATCCGGCGGAGATGCTCCGTCTTTTCCGTCTGGGCACCAGGAAGAAGTGGCGTTCTATGGCGTCTACGGTCCACAGCGAGACTTATCGGGACTTCTATAAGATACTGTTGAGGATCGAGGATTCCGAGAATATGTCGAGCGATACGGATGAAGAGAAGGAAGGCAACCAGAAGAAAGATGACAAAGGCAAAGGTCAGGCATCGCTCGGGCCCCGACAGACTCAGAACTTCAAGAGAGGTGGAGCTAGTTCTAGTTCTTCGAGTGGTGGCTTCAGTGCCACTGGGCAGGGTCGTGGAGGTAGATTTTCTGGTGGCGCTAGAGGCCAGAGGCAGGGCGAAGGTGGGCGAGGCAGAGCCCCTATTTGCCGCAGGTGTAACAACCGACATTTCGGTGAGTGTAGACGTGGTAGCAACGGTTGTTTCACATGTGGACAGGTGGGACATAGAGCGGCAAATTGTCCCCAGGGTCAGCAGCAGCAGAAACCGCAGCAGACCTTTATGCCACCACCTGCACCGCTCCAGCAGATTCAGGGTACTAGTAGCTACGGCCAGACGGGTCGAGGTGGTGCTTACCACTATCAGGGTGATGCTGTCCCTTATGCTCCGGGGCAGTATCAGTACCCTCAGGATCCCTATCCCCAGGGTGGCTATCCCCAGTATTCAGGCGGCTATATGCCGTATCCTCCAGCCCCAGCGGGTGGTTCACAGTGGTATCAGGGAGGACAGTATCAGCAGGGGGAGATTGCCACTAGCAGTGCAGGATCTTCGAGACAGTCAGGCCAACCCAGTCAGGGGCGTGGTGCTCAGGGACGCGGTGTTCAGGCGAGCCGAGGCCGCGGTGGGCGTCAGCAGGGACAGGGGCGTCTTCACAATATTTCTCTGCAGGACGCTCAGAACAACCCAGACTTGATTATGGGTACGTTGAACATTCTTGGTTGTTTTGCTAGAGTCTTAATTGATTGTGGAGCTACACATTCCGTAATTTCTCATACATTTGCTCAAGCGACGCAACCTCGCCCCACACCCCTAGGGTATGATTTAGAGTTTGTTATGCCTAGGGGAGAGAGTTGCGTTGTAGATTGTGTGTACCCGGGGTGTCCAGTGATCGTTGAGGGCGTTGCTTTGTCAGCCGATCTTATCCCGTTAGATATTGTGGACTTTGATGTGATTCTGGGCACGGATTGGTTGCACTTCTATCGTGCCAACATTGACTGTTATGGGAAAGTGGTTACGTTTCACCGACCTGGACTACCTGTGGTTACCTTCGTGGGTGAGCAGAGTGGGGTGAGATATGGCGTTATTTCGGCGCTACGAGCGAAAAAGTTGTTAACTAAGGGTTGTCAGGGGTATCTGGCTCATGTGGTGCTGGATGAGGTTGTTACTAGCAGAATAGAGGATGTGAGAGTGGTCAGACACTTCCCTAATGTATTTCCTGAGGATTTACCTGGGTTACCCCCAGATCGAGACGTAGAGTTCACCATTGAGTTGATTCCAGGTACCAATCCTATTTCTTTAACTCCTTATCGTATGGCTCCTGCGGAGTTAAGGGAATTGAAAGTTCAGTTGCAAGAGTTAGTAGATAAGGGATTTATCCAGCCTAGTACTTCGCCTTGGGGTGCTCCAGTGTTGTTTGTGAGAAAGAAGGATGGAACTTTGAGGCTGTGCATCGACTACAGGCAACTCAATCGGGTGACGATTAAAAACCGTTATCCCTTGCCTCGTATCGATGATTTGTTTGATCAGCTGAGAGGTGCTTGTGTGTTCTCTAAGATAGACTTGAGGTCTGGTTACTATCAGCTGAAGATCAGTAGGGATGATGTCCCTAAGACGGCGTTCAGGACTCGTTACGGTCATTACGAGTTTCTGGTTATGCCATTTGGGTTGACGAATGCACCAGCCGCCTTTATGGATTTGATGAACCGAGTATTCCAGCCTTACTTGGATAGATTCGTCATTGTCTTCATTGACGATATTCTGGTGTATTCTAAGTCGAAAGCGGAGCATGTTCGACATCTTACTTTGGTGTTGAAAAGGTTGAGGGAACACGAGTTATATGCTAAGTTTAGCAAGTGCCAGTTCTGGTTAGACCAAGTTGCGTTCTTGGGGCACGTCATTTCTGCTCAGGGTATTTTGGTTGACCCTCAGAAGGTTGCAGCGGTAGAGAGTTGGGAGCAACCGCGAACCGTCACCGAAGTAAGAAGTTTCCTTGGTCTGGCAGGGTATTATCGGAGGTTCGTTAAGGATTTTTCGGTGATTGCCTTGCCGTTGACGAGGTTAACGAGGAAGGATGTTAATTTTGAGTGGGATGATAGGTGTGAGCAGAGTTTCCAACGGTTGAAGCATTGTCTCACTCATGCACCTGTGTTGGCACTCCCAGACGATAACGGTGATTTCGAGGTTTATAGCGATGCTTCCTTGAATGGTTTGGGATGTGTATTGATGCAGCATGGTAGGGTGATTGCTTATGCTTCGCGGCAGTTGAAACCTCATGAGATGAATTACCCTACACATGATTTGGAGTTGGCTGCTATTATTTTTGCGTTGAAGTTGTGGAGGCACTATCTTTACGGAGAAAAGTGCAGGATCTTTACGGATCACAAGAGTCTCCAGTATCTCTTTACTCAGAAGGAACTCAATCTTCGTCAGCGGAGGTGGTTGGAGTTGCTCAGCGATTACGATTGCACGATTGATTATCATCCTGGTCGTGCGAACGTAGTGGCTGATGCACTTAGCAGGAAGTCACAGGGCCGTATTAATGCGTTGTACGCTAGTCGTGCTCCTCTTTTGGTGGACTTGCGTACTACGGGAGTAAGGCTAGAAGCCGAAGATCGAGATGTGGCATTACTTGCTAATTTCCAAGTTAGGCCGATACTTGTTGATCGGGTGCTTGAAGCCCAAGTAACTGATCAGGAGACTCAAGAACTTATTCAAGCTCGAGAGCAAGGAAGGAGGCGAGACCTCAGAGTTCGTGATTCGGATGGCATGTTGATGTTAGAAGGTAGAATGTTCGTGCCTAAGAGTGTGGAGTTGAAGAAAGAAATTCTCGATGAAGCACATATCTCGGCTTATGCCATGCATCCAGGAGCTACGAAAATGTATCATACCATTCGACCATTTTATTATTGGCCGGGTATGAAGAGGGAGATAGCCGAGTATGTGAGCAGATGTGCTGTTTGTCAGCAAGTTAAAGCAGAAAGGAAGAAGCCGTTTGGATTGTTGCAGCCGCTTCCCGTTCCAGAGTGGAAATGGGAAAATATCACCATGGATTTTGTGTACAAGCTCCCGCGTACACATAATGGCTTTGACGGCATTTGGGTGATCGTCGATCGACTCACTAAGTCGGCTCATTTTATTCCAGTGAGAGAGAAGTATTCTTTGAGCCGTTTAGCTGAGTTATTCATCTCAAAGGTGGTGAAGTATCATGGTGTTCCAGTGAGCATTGTCTCGGATCGTGATCCACGATTCACATCGAAGTTTTGGGTAGCTTTCCAGGAAGCTTTGGGCACGAGATTACTGTATAGTACGGCATATCATCCACAGACCGACGGGCAGTCAGAGAGAACTATTCAGACTTTGGAGGATATGCTGCGAGCTTCGGTGTTGCAGTTTGGTGACGCTTGGCACCAGCGGTTGGATTTGATGGAATTTGCTTACAACAACAGTTTTCATTCGAGCATTGGCATGGCGCCATTTGAGGCCTTGTATGGCAGAGCTTGTCGCACACCGTTGTGTTGGTCAGAGGTTGGCGAAAGAGTTTTAGTGGGTCCAGAGATTGTCGAGGAGACTACTCAGAATGTTCAGGTGATTAAGTCTAACCTGAAAGCAGCTCAGGACAGGCAGAAGAGTCTAGCGGATCGGCGTACTACGGACAGAACATATGAGGTCGGAGATTGGGTATTTCTGAAGCTTTCACCGTGGAGAGGTGTTGTGCGGTTCGGAAAGAAAGGGAAGTTGAGTCCCAGGTACATCGGACCATACGTGGTCACAGAACGAGTTGGTGAGGTAGCTTACAGATTGGAGTTGCCTCCGGAGTTGGCTAGAGTGCATAATGTTTTTCACGTGTCTATGCTCCGACACTATGTTGCTGATCCATCTCACGTGATACCTCCTCAACCGTTAGAGATTAATCCAGATTTGACCTATGACGAGGAACCGGTGACAATCATTGATTGGAAAGAGAAGGTTCTGAGGAACAAGACAGTGAATTTAGTGAAGGTTCTATGGAGAAATCATTCAGTAGAAGAAGCTACGTGGGAGACAGAAGACCGGATGAGGGATTTGTATCCTCGTTTGTTCTTTGGCCACTAGGGGCTGCTGCTTGGTTGTTTTGAATTTCGGGACGAAATTCTTTTAAGGTGGGAAGGTTGTGACATCCCGTCCCGGGGTTATTTAAAACGCACGTGTGAAATTACCTTATTGCCCCTAGTTCGTTTTTGTCACGTTGTGGGTTGTTTTGTGTGGTGTGGCAGGTGTTGGACCACACACACACACTCACACACACTGACTCACTCTCCCTCTCCCTGCTGTCTCTGTCCCGTGTCTCTCTCTCTCCCTTTCTTCTTCTTCTTCCTCTTCTTTCTTCGACGTACGGACAAGCACCAAAACCACCAAAACCATCACGGATCGAGGGAACCAACCACACCATTTGACTCGGGAGGTCGAGGCGAGCACAGCCATACCATTTTCAGGTGAGGAATCCTTGGTTTTCACGTCGATTCAACAATGGCCGAATTTTTCACTGTTCATGCAAACCTAATCTAGCTTGTTTTAGGAGATTCTAAGCTTGTAGTTGTGTTTGTGAGGTTCCCAGGAGCTTGGGAGTAGTTCGTTGGACGAGTTTTGACGTCGGGAAGGCTAGGTTCGAAGTTGGCCGAACTTGGATCGTTGTTGCAGGTGAGATTCCATGGTTTTTAGGCCTTAAAACTAGTCTATCGTGATTCTACTAGTCCTAAGCTTCACTTTGGTATAAAAATCGTGAAAAATGGTTGAAAAACGAAGGAGAAAACACGGTTGGAAGTTTTCCCAGTTTTCCGGTGCCGTCGCCGGCGCCGGCGTCTCGCCGGAGAAGAAAGGGGAATATTCCGTTAAGTTTAACGGAATATTCCTAACGGCAGTTAACGGTAACAGTTGGATTTAACGGAATATTCCGTCAATTTAACGGAATATTCTTGACGGCGTCTGTTGACACCGTCAGTGTGCCTGGCACGTGGCCGCGCGTGGGGGGCGCGTAGGTCCGTGCCTGTGCTGGCGCGTGGGGGCGCGTGCGGGGTCCAAAATTTTTTCTAAAAATATGGTTGTGACCCTGAGGTTGTGTAGAGCACGTGGGTATATTCATTTGTCCATTTTGAGCAATGTATGAGAAGTTATTATGAGAAACGGGTTATGTGCTTTAAAGTTAACGTTTTTATAGTTGTTTCGCATCTAGGTGACACGTACCCAGAGGACGAGCGTGCACATGCGAGACAGGGGGGCTACGACCCTTCTACATACCAGTGAGTGGGCTTTTGTTTTCCGTATATACCTATATACATTTATATTCCCAGAATTTGAGTAAAAAAGGGTTATTTACATTATGCCATGCACTTTATTATTATCGTTTATGCATCATTGCATGCATTATTTGTGGCATACATATACACATGCATATGTCATATATATTTATATGTGGGTGCTGTGGAGGCATAGGTAAGTGCCAGGTAAGCGTTAATTAACGATTGCATTAAATAGTGGTTAGAGATGCTTAGAGAGCTCATAACCTGCACCCCCGGTGTTAGTGCTCCCGCCCAGAGTAGGGCACAGTCCTTCACGTGTTGTTCACCTCCCGCACCATACGCTCAGCTTGGATCCAAGCTAGGTGCATAGGCCTGTCGTACAGACCACAGTAGGTGGTTCCGACTCGTAGGTGACCCGCGATTATTCGCACAGCCTTCACGTGATCGTAGCACTAGAGCGTATATACTTGTTACACCCAGGCCTGTCGTACAGACCACTTTAGGTGGTTCCGACTCGTGGGCAGGTTTAGATATTGAGTTGAGATTTGAGCTCTATATGCAGCCGTACAGGTCACGTTAGGTGACTCCGGCTGCCAGAGGAGGATGTGATTAATATGATTCATACCTGGGCACTTGCATATCACTATGAGATTTTGGCATGGCATATCTTGAGCATGATTGGTATACCATCGAGCATGTTTTGCATGTTTTTACATACGTATATATGTTTATTTTCTGGGAAGTATACAGGTTTTACGGCGAGGGGTTAGATTGTGTTTTACTAAATGGTTTTCAAAGAGCTTTGTTTTTGCCCACTCACGCTTTTGTTTTGCGCCCCTCCAGGTTCTAGTTGCTTAGCCGTTGCGGTGGTTTCCCTTGAGAGCTTTTCGGCGTTCTGACAGACACTCCACATTGTAGGGTCGCCTTCGGGCGTACTACTGTTGTTATTTTATTTGGACTGCTATAGACCTGCTCTGATTTTGTATCGCACTAACTAGCACTTATTCTAGTACTTGTATGCTAGTTTTTAATTATTCGTACTTTTATATTACTACTTACTAGCTTCCGCACGTGCACATGGCTACGTCACCTTTGTGTGACGGCCAGCACGCTCCGATCTCGGTCGGGGTGTGTCACATGATGTTGCGATTGATGATTGGATTTCTTCTTTAATGATTTAAAGGAATAGTTCAACCATTAACCACTATATCATCATGTGGTCTCATAATATGACTCAAGTATATGATCTCTCTAACATTACCACAAGTCAAATCCTGGCTCTGCTACTAGAATAAATTAGGAATTTTCGAACAATAAATGAGAAGAATGGATTGGGAATTTGGAGAACAAAATATATGAAATTTTAAAAATTTGGTTAAAAATTAAAGAGAACATAGAGATTACAAACCTTAATATTGTTGTGGGTTGGGAATTTGATGGAAAAAATATATGAAATTTCAAGAAGGGAAGGCGGAAAAGCTCATGGTTTATTATTTTTTCGGTTGGCAATATAAAATAATATTTTTTTATAAAACTAAACTAGACTTTAAATTTTAATTTTAAAAGTTATTGATTTGTTTATAAGTAAGAATTAAATTTAGTTTTAGGATGAGTTTTGTTGGGATTGAAAAGAAAAAGAAAAAAAAAAAAAACCTCTTTTTAATTATTGATGAATAAAATTTGAGAGTTTTGTGTAACTAAAAGAAATATAATAATAAATTTTAATTTTAAAAGTTATTGATTTGTTTATAAGTAAGAATTAAATTTAGTTTTAGGATGAGTTTTGTTGGGATTGAAAAGAAAAAGAAAAAAAAAAAAAAACCTCTTTTTAATTATTGATGAATAAAATTTGAGAGTTTTGTGTAACTAAAAGAAATATAATAATAAGCTTATAAAAAAAAATATAATACTAAATATTTTCAAAAGTTGAACGAGTGAGGGTAGGCCTAGGCCTAAGCTAGGCTTATAGTGCCTCAAAATCAACGACAAGCCTGGGTTAAACTTCCAGGCCGAAAACCCATCTCAGAAAATGAATCTATCTCATAGAATCCTTTGAGAAGTTTATTCTGCCTCTTGTAATAATGTGCAATTTTTCTCTGCCTCTCTGTGATGGAATTAGAGAGAATTTTAATACAATTTGAGTTTAATAATATGAAAGTATTAAAAGAAGGACATAATAAGAGCTTACTTAATGACTTGATAAAAGTTCCAAGGCCAAAATAAGAATCCATGCTTCTCTCAGCTGGAAGCTTGAATTCATCCATGTTGAGTGTGATATCCTGGAATTTTAGAAGCGTTTTTATACTTTGGAGTACCTACATATTTTACAATTTCTAGTTCCTTTTAAATGGGTGATAATTTTACTTGAGTTCAAAGATTATTTTGAGGTAAAAAGATGAAAGTGGACCCAATTACGAGCTCAAGGCATCTTTTGGATTAATTTTCAGAGTTCGAACGAACTTACAGTAGAACTTTAAATATAACGGATTGGAGAACATCATGTGGCAACCAAAGAATGGCTGACTTTGACACATGGCAGCAAAGAATGGCTGGTACAAATGCATGACTAAGATTTATAGCTTAGCGGCTTCACTAAAGCAGGAGGTGTAATGTTTTAAACCCTTTGTCACCTTATGTCGACACCTCTTATGCATGCAAATAGGTAGTCATCAAATATGACTAAGCTTATCAATCTCCGCCAAAACTAACCAATTGGATACTAGTGGTACCGCCCCGTTTCTCTATAAATAGGAGCTTCGCTCCATTGTTTTTGGAAATGAGGCAGCATGCAGCATGTGAGCTCTCGTAGGAGCGAGATGGAGATAACATGCATGTTAAGCCTTTGTAGAGAGAAATTATGAGAGTTTGACATGCAAGTGCATGTGAACATGTTCTGAACTTATGCTATATACATAGGTTTCGTTCTTATACATTATATATGTATACAGAGAGAGATTAGAAAAGATAAGGGTGGAAGAAATATGATTTTGGAGTGATCAAGCAACTTACTCAAGTACGTGGAGTTTCGCTATTGCAATAGTGACGTGGATTTTCGTTTTAGCTTTGGAATCGAGGTATTGGTGAGGAATATTACTTGCTTGGCTTGGAGACCAAGTAGGGGGATTCTCACTTACCCTAGTTATGAACGTTTGTGATGCTCACCCCTAATTTATTACACGACCGGTGCATCTACAAATAGACGATCTGGACTAAAGTCGGGACAAGCGTTGTTTGTTACTTGTCAACTTCTTGGTCGTTCATTGACTCTTTCTACAGATTTTTATCTGTACATATATTTAATTTCCTTACCGTCTTGAAGGGATCTTTTGTAGCCAGACTCAACGATTTTGTATTTTTCAAAATCGTACTAAAGAGTTGGTTTAGTATGATAATTACCTTTAACTCTTTGGTTTTGTTGTAGATTGTGAATTTTTTTTTCCTATATAAAAATTTTATCCAAATTCCGTTTCCCTTTTATTCTTCGTTTTACCAAAATGATTTCCGCTTCCGTACTACTTAAAAATAAATTATTTTATTCTCCTCAAATAGCCTTACGTTCTATTAGGAATATAGTGCTATAGTGTTGGATTTTAACACTATAATATTGCGTTATTAATAGAGTGTGGCACTATTACGTACCCGTTTTTTGGGTGTGCCATTGAGCCTCCATGACGCCTCAGTTGGCACTGTCACAGTCTATCCCGTCGCGTCCGGCGACAAGAACTCAATCCGGTAATCCAAAGAATCGGTTCGAAGATCCGTGGCCATTTTTCTCAGCAGAAAGTGTTTGCTAGGAAGGCAAAGAATGGCCACTCAATAAATAAAGAAGAAAACACAGGCATATAAACATTTAGGTCCATTAATCCAACTGAAGAAAGAATCTTAAAACTTGAAATTGTTATTTAAATCACTAGATAAAGAATGGAAAATGTCGGTCAGCTGCTCCACAAACTCTTGAAATTGATAGTTTAATGGAAGTTTTCAGAGATTGGAGGATTATTTTTTAAGAGTATATTTGGCCCAGTGAAGCAAGAGGTGACTTTTGGTGCAAGGAATATGTACCAACTATAACTTAATTAGTCTATATTAAATGTGAGTGTGGAAGGAACCATACTATCATATTGGAAGAATTTGGTGTACGTGAAGAGTGCCTTTGATATGACCAAGAATATATTTCTAATTTCTATTACCTCGCGAGAAGATCTTGTGGAGCAGTTGTAAACAAACGTGTATTTGCATCATTGCATTTCATTTTAAGGCGTACACAATTGATAACATTTAAAATTGTATTTGTTGCAAGATAAAATATTGAGGAAACTTGATATAAGTTTAATTTTTTTTAATCAATGTTAGGAATAGTCCAGTTTCTTAAAATAAGTACAGTTTCTTAAATTTAGGATTATTTTATTAGCAATAAGTATTATTTATTGATAAGACTTTATTATACAAATTAATTTCTTTTTAATTATCTCTTTATTTATTTTTTTTGTTCTTGCATTCCAAACCCTATTTATAATTTTTTTATTTTATTTTATAATCAACCTCTGTCATAGGTACTGTTTAATGTATCTTATTTGTAGGTAATATATTTTTGAATTTTGTAATTAGGTTTCATATCTCACTTATAGGTAGAATATACGTTTAATTTTCTATCTACCTCCCTCCCTCTTATTATTACTAACCCATTATGAGGCTAAGTCCACCCCCTCTCTCGTAGCGTAGGTAATATCGTTTATTCAACAAAAAAAAAAAAAAATTATCTATCTACCTATGCCATAGGCTTTTATTCATAGTCTACCAATAACATAGATTAATTGTATTACATTTTTTTTTTTTAAGAGTATATTTGACCCAGTGAAGCAAGAGGTGACTTTTGGTGCAAGGAATACGTACCAACTATAACTTAATTAGTCTATATTAAAATGTGTGTGTGGAAGGAACCATACTATCATATTGGAGGAATTTGGTGTACGTGAAGAGTGCCTTTGATATGACCAAGAATATATTTCTAATTTCTATTACCACGCGAGAAGATCCTGCGGAGCAGTTGTAAACAAACGTGTATTTGCATTTCATTTTACTTCGTGCACACTTGATGACATTTCAAATTGTATTTGTTGCAAGATAAAATATTGAGGAAACTTGATATAAGTTTAATTTCTTTTAATCAATGTTAGGAATAGTCCAGTTTCTTCAAATAAGTACAATTTCTTAAATTCAGGATTATTTTATTATCAATAAGTATTATTTATTGATAAGACTTTATTACACAAATTAATTTCTTTTTAATTATCTCTTTATTTATTTTTTTTGTTATTTTTATTTTGTTCTTGTGTTCCAAACCCTATTGATAATTATTATTATTTTATAATCAACCTCTATCATAGGTACTGTTTAATGTATCTTATTTGTAGGTATTATATTTTTGTATTTTGTAATTAGGTTTCATATCTCACTTATAGGTAGAATATACGTTTAATTTTCTATCTACCTCCCTCCCTCTTATTATTACTAACCCATTATGAGGCTAAGTTCATCACCTCTCTCATAGTATAGATAATATCGTTTAATAAAAAATAAAAAAATTGTCTATCTACCTATGCCATAGGCTTTTTATTCATAGTCTACCAATAACATAGATTAATTGTAAGGAAAACTAATGAAAATGACTTGAAAACTTTGAGTTTTAATGATAATGACAAAATAAAGAGTAAAGTGAATAGTATCAGGTTTGACTTTTTATTGTAAAAATATGGTTTTTTTGTTAAAGTGAACAGTACCGCGGCTTTTTCGTTAAAACTCCCTTAATTGTATTACCTTTTTTTTTCTTTTGATAATATACCTTTATCACAAAAGTTAATGAATTTACATTTTTTTATCTAAAAAGACAAAATTGAGTAATTGATACAAAAATATGTGATTAGATAATTGGACTCAGTTCTAAAAACAACCTATACTTTTTGGACCCAGATCTAAAAGCCCCTAAAATATTACTCTGTCTTTTTCTTTCAAAAAGTGGACCAGTTAATGGTTTCACTACTGCAGTCCACCATTCCGAAGGCCGGGAAGACTCACAGAGGCATTTCAGCTTCCCCCTAACTTCTATCGTGTGATTCATCAACGCCAAGAATCGAACACAGTATGTGAGCCTTCCCTGGCTACTCCTTAGGGTATAAGTACAGTGACATAGGTTGGAAACCGAAGTGACACATGAGTCAAAATTTTGGAGTGTTATTGGACGGCCAAACATATATAGTTTTAATTTTTGCGAATTAGTTTATGTAATTTATTAATTCTTGCAATTTAAGTCCAATTATTTCTTTTGTTTGTCCGACAAAATTAGAACTCTAAGACCACGTGTGAGGTGTTGTACACTTACATAATGTTCCTCTTGAATCACATATGCCACTCGTGTACTAATCCCATTAAGAAAAAAAAAAGAAGAAAATTAAGACATGTTTTTGAGTTGCAACACTTTAAACATGGATATATATATATATTTTTTTTTTATTACCAGCGATATTTCATTCTAATTTATAAACTAGTAATAAAGTGGTTCAAATTCGTTTTTGTCAAGAATCGAACCTAAAACCTCTCTCATACAAGTGAAGAGGAATATCACTAGACCGTAATTCTAAGTGGCTGCAGTTAATTGAATTGAACAATAAAAATCTAAAACAAACAAGTTTGAACTTATGAGTCTTTTTTTATTGTTAAAAATACAAAACTTCTATTCTACTACAAACAAATCCCAAAAAGAATCTTTACAACAAATTATCTCTCTCTCTCTCTCTCTCTTAAATACTCGGTCTCCATTTTGTTTGGGATATATTAAATTCAAATCTCATAAACAACAAAGTGTTGGAACAAATTGTTGTTTACAATCAATCAGATCATAAATATTTCAGTAAGCTTCAACCATTGAAATTGATTCTTTAACAAAACTAAAAATAAATGTTGTTTAAAACCTTAAACAACCCTTGTTCAATAATTATAGCACCAAATTAAAAGCACAAACTTCTATTCCACTCTTCCTGTCTGATTTTATGTATCAAGATGGTGCTAACTTAGCATTGTTGTGCTCAGGCCTGTGAGTAGTATCAAAGTCGACATGAACGAAAGCTCGTTCTACCTCAGGAAGGTTTTCGATCTTTTCCTGAAGCGTCTCTCCGATGTTATGTGCGTGGCTGAGAGACATGTCTCCGGGCAAGACAATGTCAGCCTCCACAAAATAGTTGCAGCCAAAAGTGTATGCTCTCACCGTCTCAATGTGCTTGATCTCCTTGTCATGGTTCCATATCAGATATGTCAATTTTGCCAAGTACTCTGCTGGTGCTGTCTTCCCTATCAGTGACCACACATTATCCATCACTGTTTTCGCCCAATTCCCCATTGTGTACAAAGCAATCTGCATCCCATTGCGTTTCGAAATTCAGTTACTTAAAATGGTTCAGGGTTAAGTACTTTTTCATCTTTGTGTTTTGTTCGGATTTTCAATTTTGGTTTTTTCATATCGGTCAATTTGGTCTCTGTGTTTCAATTTGTTAGCCTTTTCCGTCTGGTATGACTGTTAATACGCGCAAATGGACCGCACAAAGGCCCACACATCAAAATAGACCGAAAAGGCCACAGCCTACGTACGTGCGCACAGCAGGGTCAAGAGGATAACAAACAAGGTATTGCAGATACGTGGCCTAATTAACAAAATTAGGCGTTAATAGGCTGAATTACTTACAATGATAGCTCCAACAGGATCAAGCCACCAGTATAACCTGATTGCTAAAACTGCGGCTGCAAGACCAATTCCATTAGTGATGACATCAAACAGATGATCTTGAGCGTAAGCTCGAACAATTTCGTTCTTGAATCTACGACAATACACCATCAACACAAACTTCACAACTGTTGCAGACACCATTATCCCTATCATCCATTTTTCTTTCACTGGATCCATATCAGGTTGAGTCTGCATGAAAAAAACTATATATTACAATCGCCCTATCGACAAATGTGATGCTAAAAATTTAATTCGACATCTTGCGCTCAAGATTTCTTGCGTTACAATCAACTAGTGGACTCTTGAATACCTTCGCGAGAAGTTGCCGCCCAGATTCAAACAATATTTGTAGTCCAAGAGTTGCCATTACAGATGCAAAAACAACAATACCCTGCAATGCATTTGAGATTTAGTGCATGAAGTACAGTTAGAACTAATTGTCAGAAAAATTAGGATTCATATTCTCATGAACATAATCCTACAAAATCATTGATTTATTGTTGATTCAGTGCCATGAGATTGAATTTCCAATGTTCTCTCAATTGCTAACCACCGAAAGATCTAACGTACATCAGTATATGAAATACATCGCAGAATTTAACGGCTACAACTCGCTCAAGATTACAAGCACAAGGAATTCAACGGATGAATGGGATCCACTTAGAAGGCACTTTATTCTATGCATTGATGTATAGTAGAAGGACTATACTTACCACAGGTTGCATCCGGGTTTTACCAATCGGGTACCGATACGGATTAGGTTTTCTCATTGCATGAGAAGTGAACCAAAGAATGAAGCCTGACAAGAGGTCTAAGAGAGAATCCAAAGTTGAAGCAATTACTGCCAAAGATCTGCTCTCAACCGAAGCATAAACTTTTGCCAGGAAAAGCACCAAATTAGCCACATTAGATGCATATATTGCCATCCTTTCATCTCTTGCAAGTTGGTTCACCTCATCCTGAAACCAAAAAATTCAAACGGTCCCAAAATTCAATGCAACAATTAAGAAAAAAGCTTGTGCTTGAAACGTATCTTCTGAAATGGTCTTCTAAATTGCTTTAATCTACAGGGAGGGGAATTTGAACTTGGATGCAAGGTGACGGGCAAAATTTGATTGACAAACTGGCCTAAAACAACGAAATTAACGACAAACCTGTGTTAAACTTCCAGGCCAAAAACCCATCTCAGAAAATGAGTCTATCTCGTTGAATCCTTTGAGAAGTTTATTCTGCCTCTTGTAATATTGTGCAATTTTTCTCTGCCTCCCTGTGATGGAATTAGAGATAATTTCAATGCTAATTTGAGTTTAATAATATGAAAAGGACCTGTGAACTTACTTAATGAGTTCACAAAAGAGCCAAGGCCAAAGTAAGAATCCATGCTTCTCTCAGCTGGAAGGTTGAATCCATCCATGTTGAGCCTCCACGATGCCTCAGTTGGCACTGTCACAGTCTCTCCCGTCAAGTCCGGCGACAAGAGCTCAGTCCGGTAATCCGAAGATTCCGTTCGAAGATCTGCCACCATGTTTTCTCAGCAGAAAGAGTTTGCTAGGAAGACAATGAATTGCAGCTCAATATATAAAGAAAAACACGGGCAAATAAACAAATACGGCTTACTTTACTAAAATGTAAACTAATCCAAGTGAAGAAAGAATTTTTTGGAAACTTTGAACAGCTATTTAAATCAGTAGATAAAGCATGTAAATTGCCGGTCAGATGCTACACAAACTCTTAAAACTGGTAATTTTATAGTCAGTTTTCAGAGATTGGAGATTAGTTTTATTTATAAGAGGTGACTTTTCGTGCAAGGAATATGTGCCGACTATAAGTTGATTAGTCTATATTAAATGTGTGTGGAAGGAACCATGGTATCCTACTTGGGGTATTCGGTGTGCGTGAAAAGTGCCTTTGATGAGAATATATTTCTAAATTCTAATGCCATGGGAGAAGATCTTGTGTCGGGAGTCGTCAACCAACATGTATTTGCATTATTGTATTTCATTTTGTGCAACGAGAGAGTCATGCGTACACGTGTATACGTAATTTTTTTTTATTTTTATATATATTTATTAAAAGAGGACAATCGGTGACAAGTCACGGTTATCCTTCTATTCCGGGAGGTATTTTAGCCTTTCCTGGCCATAAGTCTAGCTTCCATACCAACAGTAGGTTTCGAACCCAAAACCTCTAGTTTTTAATTTGAAATAAGTCTCGTAATCTATCTTTTACCGCTGAGATAAATACTACACTTCATGATAAATGTGTCGTGACATATTTTAGAGCTTTGGAGACCGAAGTGGCACACAAGTCAAATTATTTCTTTCGTTTTTCAGACAAAATTAGAACTCTAAAACCTTGTGTGAGGTGTTTTACACTTCGACAATGTTCCTCTTAAATCACACATGTCACTTGTGTGCTTTCCATCAAGAAAAATAAAAAAGAGTAATACTAGGGTTACTAAAGTTTTTAAATCAAATGATGTGGTTGTAGATGATTGAATTATTAATTAAGTGTTGATTAACATACTTATTTCTTATTGGTGACATTTCATTGGTCTGCAAATTTGATTTATAAATTTGATCTCTCTAGCATTACCCCAAGAAAAAATGAAGAAAATTAAGACATGTTTTTTTGAGTTGCAACACTTAGTAAATTACAGGAGTTTAATCACAGATATTTTGTTATTACAAGCGATATTTCACACTAATTTACAAAAAACAGAGGAGAGAGAGTTTGAACTTGAAACGTAATGAGTTGAAGAGGAACAAAGTAGAACTTCGACCAAGTTTCAAAGATCAACAATGAGCCTATTGGATCTTTACTCTCTGGCACCAAACAATTCTGGACCAGCTTTATTGGGCTTAGTTGAATAGACTTTGATATTGGGCCAATTGAGTCTGAACGAAGCCCAACTGTAGAACTGATGGATTCATTGCATGGGCTGCTTAGTTCGCAGTTAAAACCTAAAATAAACCACAAGTTTGAACAGTCATTACTTACAAAATAGGCATTTGTTTTTTGTCAAAAATAATAAAGTCCTGCATTGAGTGCCCAAGGGTTCGCCAGTAGGGCAAGCTAAGGAGAGTGACCATGGACCATTTTGTAGTACATTTAGCTTTCACAGTTTGATTCACAACGGTCATTACACGCTAAAGGTTGTCATGCCACATTTTGTGAATCGTTAATACATGTGACTTTCGTAGTGGACTTCATACACATTTTTAAAATGTATCTCACACGAATTTAATAGTCAGCACACGTTAAAAGTAATTATGTTGCATATTTATTATCGATTATAAAATGTTAAATACGTGACCTTTACTATGCATCTTCATCCGTTTTTAACGACCAACACACGTTAATAATAATCGTGTCACACATTTATATCTGATTTACAAAACTTTAAACACGAAACGCTCACGGTACATCCAAACGCATTTAACGCCCCGCTGTTCGTCGCCTTGGAAAAAAAAGCAGTAAGAAAGAAAAATGGAAACAAAAAGCAAAAAGCAAAAACAAAACAAAAAACAAAAAAGAGAAATAAAAACCAATTAAAAACACAATATGCAGGGAACCCAGACCCCATCGAGAGATAGATACAGAGGGATTCTTCTTCTGTATTTCTGTGTGCTTGTTACACAGAAACTGAGCAAAACCCTAGTTTTCTCTCTCTAAAAGCAGTTCAAGGTCTGCGATTTCATCATCGTCCACCTCAAAGATGGTGAGTACTGTCTATTTTTTTCAACTGTATTTTCAAATTCCACGATTTTTGTGTCAAATTTCTTCGATTCTCACTGGTTCGGTTTCATGTATGCTTATGGTTCCTGATCAGTCTCTCGCTTCTCTAGGGTTACTTTAACTTTAACCTTTTACTGTTTCACCTTTTCATGATTTGTTCTGCAAATTATAGCGACTTTTTCACTTGGCTGTCATGCCAAAGTTTCAATTTTTAATAAAATTTCATATTTTGAGAAGCTGGGAGAGCTGAGAAAAGGGATTAAAAGATGTTGGATTTGAGAACGTACACTAGTTAAGGAGTTTTCGGGTTTTTTCGGTTGTGAGATTAGTTAACAAGAGGCTGTTGGTTTTTTAGGTTTTGAGGAAAATTGATGCAAAATGAAATTTATGGCAGGGGAAAACCTCTGTTGATGTGAATTTGAAGAAAATTTGGTTTTGTTTTGCACTTTCTTGACGAAAGAAGTAACCTTTTGTGGTTGGTGACACAACATAGAGATCATTACCCACTGTTTCATTTTCCTCTTATAAGATTACCCACTTTTCAGTTACATTTTTGCAAAGATTATTTCTTGGATGTTGATATTATGCTAATCATATGCATTCGTTTGTATTTGCGTGTACACACTTACATATACCTGAATCAATATGCGCATAGTTTGGTTTTGTTATCTCTTTCTCTGCTTCACCTTTGATTTTCTTTTTGACAGCACAAGTCGGGTAGAGGCCAACGCGAAAAGCTCCAGCAGTTCATCATGATAACTGGAGCGAGGTAATCCGAAAAGCTCCAGCAAGTTCTGTTTTTCTTCAGTTCGCGTCTTTAGATCAATGGCAGTTTTGCTAGCTTATGCATGTTATGCATTGATATTTAGAGCACCATTTAAAACCAGTTGACGTTGTATGTTCAATAGTCAATCACGAAGATTTTAAAATTTTACATGTAACTCCAACATATTTTTTGCCTTTCTAAGGGACGTGTGTTTCTGTTGTGTTAGATTTGGTTGAGTTGAGCAGTTTTATTCGTCAGCTTGTTTATGTATCTTTTGAGTTGAATTGGATTAATTGGCTGCACACGCATATGTGCTTTGTATTAGACTGGTGGCGTGTTTTGTACCTTTTTCACTCCTTACTCTTGAGCAGTTTTAGTGTGATTCTTGGAGTGAGAAGTCTAACTTCCCATCATGTGCAGCGAAAAAGTGGCTTTGCAGGCTCTGAAGTCTAGTGATTGGCATCTTGAAGGAGCGTTTGATGTATTCTACAGTCAGCCCCAGCTGCAAACACATACTGATTCTAGGCATTTGGAGGAATTATACAATAGATATAAAGGCAAGCTTTACCTTTCCATTTACTCTTGTCCTCAATCTTAGACATTAGTGTCCATCTTTTGTTTCACATTCATAGCAAATTGAAATGACAGAGATGTAAGTCAGTTTATAAATTCACATGCATGTGGTGTTATCAAGTTTGTAATGGATGAATTTGGCTGGAATCTTAATACTTTAGTTGTGAACACGAGATTTTTGAATCTGAACTTTATATAAATGTTTTATATTAAAAAATTAATGGGATTGTTTTTTTCTTCAAGCTTTTCATCAGCTATGTCTTACTCAAATATGTATTCCGATACTGGATTTGGTACATACTGATGAACTTGATGATTAGCGATAATATTGCATGTACAAATATAAATTTATCATTTGTGATAAGTGATAGCATTGTACCTAAAATCAAATGACCCTTCAAATGTTTCTCTCATCCTTTTTTCTTTTTTAATTTTTAAACTAAAGTTTATATGGTTAGCAGAATTTTCTTTTCACTGATAAAATAGTTTTTTTTTTTTTTATCCAGATCCACGTGTTGACATGATACTTGTTGATGGTATCAGCCTCCTTTGCAATGATCTTCAGGTAACTGTTTGGTGCAGATAGTAACTGTCTCAGTCATTTGTCTTTAACATTATTGTTTGTTTCTTATGATTGTTTAATTTCAATTTCTTGTTCTTTTATTTTGACTGACATGCTAGCCTTCATTATTTGACAGGTGGATCCTCAAGATATCGTCATGGTACGTATATTCAAATAAACCTTTTTCTGGTCAAGATGTGCATGCCTACGGAGTTCCTTTCAAGTCTGCCAAATTACTATTTAGGCAACTGAGAATTCAATTCTAGGAAGTTCTGTCCATTTGAGCTAAAGAACCTTTTTGCTTGAAAATCCAACAGAAATTCTAACAATTTTAATAAGATTAGGGTAGATATGGTGGTTTTCTGACTGGGGCCTATTACAGTTGTGGGCGCAGTCTAACATAGATTTCTAGGGGATTAAATGTTACATTGACAGGATTGGAGACTAATGTTTAGCGGGCTAAAATTTTGGGACATTGGTAATATTTAGTTTGAACTGTATAAAAGAGAAATTGCTATGCAGGTAATGAAGAGGTTGTCATATGAAAAGTAAGCTTCATGAAAATCATATATATGGTACCAATTTGATCGGTTAACTTTTGTTTTTAGTTTGCATACTTTTTTTTTTTTCAACCTATCCGTGTGACTTGGCTGGTGATTTTTGGTACAATGGGCTGTTGATGCAGTTAGTTGTTTCCTGGCACATGAAGGCAGCTACCATGTGTGAATTTTCCAAGCAGGAGTTCGTAGATGGATTAGAATCACTAGGGTAGGTACAAAGGGTTTAGATGTTTATTACATTCTTCTAGACCTCATATATAATACGTACATAGTTTATAACCATGAGAGATTCAGTTAACAGAAGTTTGTGTTATCTGATGGCAGGATAGATTCTTTGGACAAGTTCCGTGAAAAGATACCATTTATGAGATCCGAGCTGAAAGATGAACGTAAGTGAAATGTGATTATAGTTTTAGTTAAGTAATTAGGGTTTAGGGTGATTTTAACATTGTTAAGTGAAATCCAATCTAACAATTTTAATAAGATTGGTTATTTGTGGAAGATACTCGTGATTTTAACATG